>NC_092711.1:23923894-24224894 GCF_047496885.1 Scyliorhinus torazame
TCTGTTTAATTTTACATTCTTCACTGTAGGGCATTGTTTCATTGTGCTGTATTTAATGTTGGGCTCTGTTTAATTTTACCTTGTTCACTGTCGGGCACTGTTTCATTGTCCCGTATTTAATGTCGGGCTCTGATTAATTTTACATTGTTCAGTGTAGGGCACTGTTTCATTGAACTGTATTTAATGTCGGGCTCTGTTTAATTTTGCCTTGTTTACTGTAGGTCACTGTTTCATTGTACTGTATTTAATGTAGGGTTGTGTTTAATTTTACATTCTTCACTGTAGGGCATTGTTTCATTGTGCTGTATTTAATGTTGGGCTCTGTTTAATATTACCTTGTTCACTGTCGGGCACTGTTTCAATGTCCCGTATTTAATGTCGGGCTCTGATTAATTTTACATTGTTCAGTGTAGGGCACTGTTTCATTGTACTGTATTTAATGTCGGGCTCTGTTTAATTTTACCTTGTTCAGTGTAGGGCACCGTTTCATTGTACCGTATTTACTGTAGGCTGTGTTTAATTGTACATTGTTCACTGTAGGGCACTGTTTCATTGTACCGTATTTAATGTCGGGCTGTGTTTAATTGTACATTGTTCACTGTAGGGCACTGTTTCATTTTACTGTATTTAATGTCGATCTCTGTTTCATTTTACCTTTTCAGTGTAGGGCACTGTTTCATTGTACCGTATTTAATGTCGGGCTGTGTTTAATTTTACATTGTTCAGTGTAGGGCACCGTTTCTTTGTACCGTATTTACTGTCGGGCTGTGTTTAATTGTACATTGTTCACTGTAGGGCACTGTTTCATTGTACCGTATTTAATATCGGGCTGTGTTTAATTGTATATTGTTCACTGTAGGGCACTGTTTCATTGTACCGTATTTAATGTCGGGCTGCGTTTAATTTTACATTGTTCAGTGTAGGGCACCGTTTCATTGTACCGTATTTACTGTCGGGCTGTGTTTAATTGTACATTGTTCACTGCAGGGCACTCTTTTATTGTACCGTATTTAATTTCGGGCTGTGTTTAATTGTACATTGTTCACTGTAGGGCACTGTTTCATTTTACTGTATTTAATGTCGGGCTGTGTTTCATTTTACCTTGTTCAGTGTAGGGCACTGTTTTATTTTACCGTATTTAATGTCGGGCTGTGTTTAATTGAACATTGTTCACTGTAGGGCACTGTTTCATTGTACCGTATTTAATGTCGGGCTGTGTTTAATTTTACCTTGCTCAGTGGACGGCACTGTTACAGTGTACTGTATTTAATGTCGTGCTCTGTTTAATTTTACATTGTTCACTGTCGGGCACTGTTTCATTGTCCCGTATTTAATGTCGGGCTGTGTTTAAGTTTACATTGTTCAGTGTAGGGCACTGATTCATTGTACTGTATTTAATGTCGGGCTGTGTTTAATTTTACATTGTTCAGTGTACGGCACTGTTTCGCTGTACCGTATTTAATGTCGGGCTCTGTTTAATTTTACATTGTTCAGTGTAGGGCACTGTTTCATTGTCCCTTATTTAATGTCTGGCTCTGTTTAATTTTACCTTGTTCAGTGCAGGGCACTGTTTCATTGTACCGTATTTAATGTCGGGCTCTGTTTAATGTTACATTGTTCAGTGTAGGGCACTGTTTCATTGTACTGTATTTAATGTTGGGCTCTGTTTAATATTACCTTGTTCACTGTCGGGCACTGTTTCAATGTCCCGTATTTAATGTCGGGCTCTGATTAATTTTACATTGTTCAGTGTAGGGCACTGTTTCATTGTACTGTATTTAATGTCGGGCTCTGTTTAATTTTACCTTGTTCAGTGTAGGGCACCGTTTCATTGTACCGTATTTACTGTAGGCTGTGTTTAATTGTACATTGTTCACTGTAGGGCACTGTTTCATTGTACCGTATTTAATGTCGGGCTGTGTTTAATTGTACATTGTTCACTGTAGGGCACTGTTTCATTTTACTGTATTTAATGTCGATCTCTGTTTCATTTTACCTTGTTCAGTGTAGGTCACTGTTTCATTGTACCGTATTTAATGTCGGGCTGTGTTTAATTTTACATTGTTCAGTGTAGGGCACCGTTTCATTGTACCGTATTTACTGTCGGGCTGTGTTTAATTGTTCACTGTAGGGCACTGTTTCATTGTGCCGTATTTAATGTCGGGCTGTGTTTAATTGTATATTGTTCACTGTAGGGCACTGTTTCATTGTACCGTATGTAATGTCGGGCTGCGTTTAATTTTAAATTGTTCAGTGTAGGGCACCGTTTCATTGTACCGTATTTACTGTCGGGCTGTGTTTAATTGTACATTGTTCACTGTAGGGCACTGTTTTATTGTACCGTATTTAATGTCGGGCTGTGTTTAATTGTACATTGTTCACTGTAGGGCACTGTTTCATTTTACTGTATTTAATGTCGGGCTGTGTTTAATTTTACCTTGCTCAGTGGACGGCACTGTTACAGTGTACTGTATTTAATGTCGTGCTCTGTTTAATTTTACATTGTTCACTGTCGGGCACTGTTTCATTGTTCCGTATTTAATGTCGGGCTGTGTTTAAGTTTACATTGTTCAGTGTAGGGCACTGTTTCATTGTACTGTATTTAATGTCGGGCTGTGTTTAATTTTACATTGTTTAGTGTACGGCACTGTTTCGCTGTACCGTATTTAATGTCGGGCTCTGTTTAATTTTACATTGTTCAGTGTAGGGCACTGTTTCATTGTCCCTTATTTAATGTCGGGCTCTGTTTAATGTTACATTGTTCAGTGTCGGGCACTGTTTCATTGTATTGTATTTAATGTTGGGCTCTGATTAAGTTTACATTGTTCAGTGTAGGGCACTGTTTCATTGTACTGTATTTAATGTCGGGCTCTGTTTAATTTTGCCTTGTTTACTGTAGGGCACTGGTTCACTGCACCGTATTTAGTGTCGGGCTGTGTTTAATTTTACATTGTTCACTGTAGGGCACTGTTTCATTGTACCGTATTTACTGTCGGGCTGTGTTTAATTGTACATTGTTCACTGTAGGGCACTGTTTGATTTTACTGTATTTAATGTCGGGCTCTGTTTCATTTTACCTTGTTCAGTGTAGGGCACTGTTTCATTGTACCGTATTTAATGTCGGGCTGTGTTTAATTTTACATTGGTCAGTGTAGGGCACTCTTTCATTGTACCGTATTTAATGTCGGGCTGTGTTTAATTTTGCCTTGTTCAGTGTAGGGCACTGTTTCATTTTATCCGTATTTAATGTCGGGCTGTGTTTAATTGTACATTGTTCACTGTAGGGCACTGTTTCATTGTACCGTATTTAATGTCGGGCTGTGTTTAATTTTACCTTGCTCAGTGGACGGCACTGTTACAGTGTACTGTATTTAATGTCGTGCTCTGTTTAATTTTACATTGTTCACTGTCGGGCACTGTTTCATTGTACCGTATTTAATGTCGGGCTGTGTTTAATTTTACATTGTTCAGTGTAGGGCACCGTTTAATTGTACCGTATTTACTGTCGGGCTGTGTTTAATTGTACATTGTTCACTGTAGGGCACTGTTTCATTGTACCGTATTTAATGTCGGGCTGTGTTTAATTGTATATTGTTCACTGTAGGGCACTGTTTCATTGTACCGTATTTAATGTCGGGCTGCGTTTAATTTTACATTGTTCAGTGTAGGGCACCGTTTCATTGTACCGTATTTACTGTCGGGCTGTGTTTAATTGTACATTGTTCACTGTAGGGCACTGTTTTATTGTACCGTATTTAATGTCGGGCTGTGTTTAATTGTACATTGTTCACTGTAGGGCACTGTTTCATTTTACTGTATTTAATGTCGGGCTGTGTTTCATTTTACCTTGTTCAGTGTAGGGCACTGTTTTATTTTACCGTATTTAATGTCGGGCTGTGTTTAATTTTACCTTGCTCAGTGGACGGCACTGTTACAGTGTACTGTATTTAATGTCGTGCTCTGTTTAATTTTACATTGTTCACTGTCGGGCACTGTTTCATTGTCCCGTATTTAATGTCGGGCTGTGTTTAAGTTTACATTGTTCAGTGTAGGGCACTGATTCATTGTACTGTATTTAATGTCGGGCTGTGTTTAATTTTACATTGTTCAGTGTACGGCACTGTTTCGCTGTACCGTATTTAATGTCGGGCTCTGTTTAATTTTACATTGTTCAGTGTAGGGCACTGTTTCATTGTCCCTTATTTAATGTCGGGCTCTGTTTAATGTTACATTGTTCAGTGTCGGGCACTGTTTCATTGTACTGTATTTAATGTTGGGCTCTGATTAAGTTTACATTGTTCAGTGTAGGGCACTGTTTCATTGTACTGTATTTAATGTCGGGCTCTGTTTAATTTTGCCTTGTTTACTGTAGGGCACTGTTTCATTGTACTGTATTTAATGTCGGGCTCTGTTTAATTTTACCTTGTTCACTGTCGGGCACTGTTTCATTGCCCCGTATTTAATGTCGGGCTCTGTTTAATTTTACATTGTTCAGTGTCGGGCACTGTTTCACTGTACCGTATTTAGTGTCGGGCTGTGTTTAATTGTACATTGTTCACTGTAGGGCACTGTTTCATTTTACTGTATTTAATGTCGGGCTCTGTTTAATTTTACCTTGTTCAGTGTAGGGCACTGTTTCATTGTACTGTATTTAATGTTGGGCTCTGTTTAATGTTACCTTGTTGAGTTAAGGGCACTGTTTCATTGCCCCGTATTTAATGTCGGGCTCTGTTTAATTTTACATTGTTCAGTGTAGGGCACAGTTTCATTGTACTGTATTTAATGTCGGGCTCTGTTTAATTTTGCCTTTTTTTACTGTAGGTCACTGTTTCATTGTACTGTATTTAATGTCGGGCTCTGTTTAATTTTGCCTTTTTTACTGTAGGTCACTGTTTCATTGTACTGTATTTAATGTCGGGCTCTGTTTAATTTTACCTTGTTCACTGTCGGGCACTGTTTCATTGCCCCGTATTTAATGTCGGGCTCTGTTTAATTTTACATTGTTCAGTATAGGGCACTGTTTCATTGTACTGTATTTAATGTCGGGCTCTGTTTAATTTTGCCTTTTTTTACTGTAGGTCACTGTTTCATTGTACTGTATTTAATGTCGGGCTCTCTTTATTTTTACATTGTTCACTGTAGGGCACTGTTTCATTGTACCGTATTTAATGTCGGGCTCTGTTTAATTTTACATTGTTCACTGTAGGGCACTGTTTCATTGTACCGTATTTAATGTCGGGCTCTGTTTAATTTTACCTTGTTCACTGTAGGGCACTGTTTCATTGTACTGTATTTAATGTCGGGCTGTGTTTAATTTTACATTGTTTAGTGTAGGGCACTGATTCATTGTACCGTATTTAATGTCGGGCTCTGTTTAATTTTACATTGTTCAGTGTAGGGCACTGTTTCACTGTACCGTATTTAATGTCGGGCTCCGTTTAATTTTACATTGTTCAGTGTAGGGCACTGTTTCATTGGACCGTATTTACTGTCGGGCTGTGTTTCATTGTACATTGTTCAATGTAGGGCACTGTTTCATTGTACCGTATTTAATGTCGGGCTGTGTTTTATTTTACATTGTTCACTGTAGGGCACTGTTTCATTGTACCGTATTTAATGTCGGGCTCTGTTTAATTTTACCAAGTTCAGTGTAGGGCACTGTTTCATTGTACCGTATTTAATGTCGGGCTATGTTTAATTTTACATTGTTCACTGTAGGTCACTATTTCATTGTACTGTATTTAATGTAGGTCTGTGTTTAATTTTACATTCTTCACTGTGGGGCATTGTTTCATTGTGCTGTATTTAATGTTGGGCTCTGTTTAATTTTACCTTGTTCACTGTCGGGCACAGTTTCATTGTCCCTTATTTAATGTCGGGCTCTGTTTAATGTTACAATGTTCAGTGTAGGGCACTGTTTCATTGTACTGTATTTAATGTTGGGCTGTGTTTAATTTTGCCTTGTTTACTGTAGGGCACTGTTTCACTGTACCGTATTTATTGTCGCGCTGTGTTTAATGTTACATTGTTCAGTGTAGGGCACTGTTTCATTGTACTGTATTTAATGTCGGGCTCTGTTTAATTTTGCCTTGTTTACTGTAGGTCACTGTTTCATTGTACTGTATTTAATGTCGGGCTCTGTTTAATTTTACCTTGTTCAGTGTAGGGCACTGTTTCATTGTACCGTATTTACTGTCGGGCTGTGTTTAATTGTACATTGTTCACTGTCGGGCACTGTTTCATTGTACCGTATTTAATGTCGGGCTGTGTTTAATTGTACATTGTTCACTGTAGGGCACTGTTTCATTTTACTGTATTTAATGTCGGGCTCTGTTTCATTTTACCTTGTTCAGTGTAGGGAACTGTTTCATTGTACCGTATTTAATGTCGGGCTGTGTTTAATTTTGCCTTGTTCAGTGTAGGGCACTGTTTCATTTTATCCGTATTTAATGTCGGGCTGTGTTTAATTGTACATTGTTCACTGTAGGGCACTGTTTCATTGTACCGTATTTAATGTCGGGCTGTGTTTAATTTTACCTTGCTCAGTGGACGGCACTGTTACAGTGTACTGTATTTAATGTCGTGCTCTGTTTAATTTTACATTGTTCACTGTCGGGCACTGTTTCATTGTACCGTATTTAATGTCGGGCTGTGTTTAATTTTACATTGTTCAGTGTAGGGCACCGTTTCATTGTACCGTATTTACTGTCGCGCTGTGTTTAATTGTACATTGTTCACTGTAGGGCACTGTTTCATTGTACCGTATTTAATGTCGGGCTGTGTTTAATTGTATATTGTTCACTGTAGGGCACTGTTTCATTGTACCGTATTTAATGTCGGGCTGCGTTTAATTTTACATTGTTCAGTGTAGGGCACCGTTTCATTGTACCGTATTTACTGTCGGGCTGTGTTTAATTGTACATTGTTCACTGTAGGGCACTGTTTTATTGTACCGTATTTAATGTCGGGCTGTGTTTAATTGTACATTGTTCACTGTAGGGCACTGTTTCATTTTACTGTATTTAATGTCGGGCTGTGTTTCATTTTACCTTGTTCAGTGTAGGGCACTGTTTTATTTTACCGTATTTAATGTCGGGCTGTGTTTAATTTTACCTTGCTCAGTGGACGGCACTGTTACAGTGTACTGTATTTAATGTCGTGCTCTGTTTAATTTTACATTGTTCACTGTCGGGCACTGTTTCATTGTCCCGTATTTAATGTCGGGCTGTGTTTAATTGTACATTGTTCACTGTAGGGCACTGTTTCATTTTACTGTATTTAATGTCGGGCTCTGTTTCATTTTACCTTGTTCAGTGTAGGGAACTGTTTCATTGTAAAGTATTTAATGTTGGGCTGTGTTTAATTTTACCTTGCTCAGTGGACGGCACTGTTACAGTGTACTGTATTTAATGTCGTGCTCTGTTTAATTTTACATTGTTCACTGTCGGGCACTGTTTCATTGTCCCGTATTTAATGTCGGGCTCTGTTTAATGTTACATTGTTCAGTGTAGGGCACTGTTTCATTGTACTGTAGTTAATGTCGGGCTCTGTTTAATTTTGCCTTGTTTACTGTAGGGCACTGTTTCATTGTACTGTATTTAATGTCGGGCTCTGTTTAATGTTACATTGTTCAGTGTAGGGCACTGTTTCATTGTACTGTATTTAATGTCGGGCTCTGTTTAATTTTGCCTTGTTTACTGTAGGTCACTGTTTCATTGTACTGTATTTAATGTCGGGCTCTGTTTAATTTTACCTTGTTCAGTGTAGGGCACTGTTTCATTGTACCGTATTTACTGTCGGGCTGTGTTTAATTGTACATTGTTCACTGTCGGGCACTGTTTCATTGTACCGTATTTAATGTCGGGCTGTGTTTAATTGTACATTGTTCACTGTAGGGCACTGTTTCATTTTACTGTATTTAATGTCGGGCTCTGTTTCATTTTACCTTGTTCAGTGTAGGGAACTGTTTCATTGTACCGTATTTAATGTCGGGCTGTGTTTAATTTTGCCTTGTTCAGTGTAGGGCACTGTTTCATTTTATCCGTATTTAATGTCGGGCTGTGTTTAATTGTACATTGTTCACTGTAGGGCACTGTTTCATTGTACCGTATTTAATGTCGGGCTGTGTTTAATTTTACCTTGCTCAGTGGACGGCACTGTTACAGTGTACTGTATTTAATGTCGTGCTCTGTTTAATTTTACATTGTTCACTGTCGGGCACTGTTTCATTGTACCGTATTTAATGTCGGGCTCTGTTTAATTTTACATTGTTCACTGTAGGGCACTGTTTCATTGTACCGTATTTAATGTCGGGCTCTGTTTAATTTTACCTTGTTCACTGTAGGGCACTGTTTCATTGTACTGTATTTAATGTCGGGCTGTGTTTAATTTTACATTGTTTAGTGTAGGGCACTGATTCATTGTACCGTATTTAATGTCGGGCTCTGTTTAATTTTACATTGTTCAGTGTAGGGCACTGTTTCACTGTACCGTATTTAATGTCGGGCTCCGTTTAATTTTACATTGTTCAGTGTAGGGCACTGTTTCATTGGACCGTATTTACTGTCGGGCTGTGTTTCATTGTACATTGTTCAATGTAGGGCACTGTTTCATTGTACCGTATTTAATGTCGGGCTGTGTTTTATTTTACATTGTTCACTGTAGGGCACTGTTTCATTGTACCGTATTTAATGTCGGGCTCTGTTTAATTTTACCAAGTTCAGTGTAGGGCACTGTTTCATTGTACCGTATTTAATGTCGGGCTATGTTTAATTTTACATTGTTCACTGTAGGTCACTATTTCATTGTACTGTATTTAATGTAGGTCTGTGTTTAATTTTACATTCTTCACTGTGGGGCATTGTTTCATTGTGCTGTATTTAATGTTGGGCTCTGTTTAATTTTACCTTGTTCACTGTCGGGCACAGTTTCATTGTCCCTTATTTAATGTCGGGCTCTGTTTAATGTTACATTGTTCAGTGTAGGGCACTGTTTCATTGTACTGTATTTAATGTTGGGCTGTGTTTAATTTTGCCTTGTTTACTGTAGGGCACTGTTTCACTGTACCGTATTTATTGTCGCGCTGTGTTTAATTGCACATTGTTCACTGTAGGGCACTGTTTCATTGTACTGTATTTAATGTGGCGCTCTGTTTAATTTTACCTTGTTCAGTGTAGGGCACCGTTTCATTGTACCGTATTTAATGTCGGGCTGTGTTTAATTGTACATTGTTCACTGTGGGGCAGTGTTTCATTTTACTGTATTTAATGTCGGGCTCTGTTTAATTTTACCTTGTTCAGTGTCGGGCACTGTTTCATTGTACCGTATTTAATGTCGAGCTTTGTTTAATTTTACCTTGTTCAGTGTCGGGCACTGTTTCATTGTACCGTATTTACTGTCGGGCTGTGTTTAATTGTACATTGTTCACTGTCGGGCACTGTTTCATTGTACCGTATTTAATGTCGGGCTGTGTTTAATTGTACATTGTTCACTGTAGGGCACTGTTTCATTTTACTGTATTTAATGTCGGGCTCTGTTTCATTTTACCTTGTTCAGTGTAGGGAACTGTTTCATTGTAAAGTATTTAATGTTGGGCTGTGTTTAATTTTACCTTGCTCAGTGGACGGCACTGTTACAGTGTACTGTATTTAATGTCGTGCTCTGTTTAATTTTACATTGTTCACTGTCGGGCACTGTTTCATTGTCCCGTATTTAATGTCGGGCTCTGTTTAATGTTACATTGTTCAGTGTAGGGCACTGTTTCATTGTACTGTATTTAATGTCGGGCTCTGTTTAATTTTGCCTTGTTTACTGTAGGGCACTGTTTCATTGTACTGTATTTAATGTCGGGCTCTGTTTAATGTTACATTGTTCAGTGTAGGGCACTGTTTCATTGTACTGTATTTAATGTCGGGCTCTGTTTAATTTTGCCTTGTTTACTGTAGGTCACTGTTTCATTGTACTGTATTTAATGTCGGGCTCTGTTTAATTTTACCTTGTTCAGTGTAGGGCACTGTTTCATTGTACCGTATTTACTGTCGGGCTGTGTTTAATTGTACATTGTTCACTGTCGGGCACTGTTTCATTGTACCGTATTTAATGTCGGGCTGTGTTTAATTGTACATTGTTCACTGTAGGGCACTGTTTCATTTTACTGTATTTAATGTCGGGCTCTGTTTCATTTTACCTTGTTCAGTGTAGGGAACTGTTTCATTGTACCGTATTTAATGTCGGGCTGTGTTTAATTTTGCCTTGTTCAGTGTAGGGCACTGTTTCATTTTATCCGTATTTAATGTCGGGCTGTGTTTAATTGTACATTGTTCACTGTAGGGCACTGTTTCATTGTACCGTATTTAATGTCGGGCTGTGTTTAATTTTACCTTGCTCAGTGGACGGCACTGTTACAGTGTACTGTATTTAATGTCGTGCTCTGTTTAATTTTACATTGTTCACTGTCGGGCACTGTTTCATTGTACCGTATTTAATGTCGGGCTGTGTTTAATTTTACATTGTTCAGTGTAGGGCACCGTTTCATTGTACCGTATTTACTGTCGGGCTGTGTTTAATTGTACATTGTTCACTGTAGGGCACTGTTTCATTGTACCGTATTTAATGTCGGGCTGTGTTTAATTGTATATTGTTCACTGTAGGGCACTGTTTCATTGTACCGTATTTAATGTCGGGCTGCGTTTAATTTTACATTGTTCAGTGTAGGGCACCGTTTCATTGTACCGTATTTACTGTCGGGCTGTGTTTAATTGGACATTGTTCACTGTAGGGCACTGTTTTATTGTACCGTATTTAATGTCGGGCTGTGTTTAATTGTACATTGTTCACTGTAGGGCACTGTTTCATTTTACTGTATTTAATGTCGGGCTGTGTTTCATTTTACCTTGTTCAGTGTAGGGCACTGTTTTATTTTACCGTATTTAATGTCGGGCTGTGTTTAATTTTACCTTGCTCAGTGGACGGCACTGTTACAGTGTACTGTATTTAATGTCGTGCTCTGTTTAATTTTACATTGTTCACTGTCGGGCACTGTTTCATTGTCCCGTATTTAATGTCGGGCTGTGTTTAATTGTACATTGTTCACTGTAGGGCACTGTTTCATTTTACTGTATTTAATGTCGGGCTCTGTTTCATTTTACCTTGTTCAGTGTAGGGAACTGTTTCATTGTAAAGTATTTAATGTTGGGCTGTGTTTAATTTTACCTTGCTCAGTGGACGGCACTGTTACAGTGTACTGTATTTAATGTCGTGCTCTGTTTAATTTTACATTGTTCACTGTCGGGCACTGTTTCATTGTCCCGTATTTAATGTCGGGCTCTGTTTAATGTTACATTGTTCAGTGTAGGGCACTGTTTCATTGTACTGTAGTTAATGTCGGGCTCTGTTTAATTTTGCCTTGTTTACTGTAGGGCACTGTTTCATTGTACTGTATTTAATGTCGGGCTCTGTTTAATGTTACATTGTTCAGTGTAGGGCACTGTTTCATTGTACTGTATTTAATGTCGGGCTCTGTTTAATTTTGCCTTGTTTACTGTAGGTCACTGTTTCATTGTACTGTATTTAATGTCGGGCTCTGTTTAATTTTACCTTGTTCAGTGTAGGGCACTGTTTCATTGTACCGTATTTACTGTCGGGCTGTGTTTAATTGTACATTGTTCACTGTCGGGCACTGTTTCATTGTACCGTATTTAATGTCGGGCTGTGTTTAATTGTACATTGTTCACTGTAGGGCACTGTTTCATTTTACTGTATTTAATGTCGGGCTCTGTTTCATTTTACCTTGTTCAGTGTAGGGAACTGTTTCATTGTACCGTATTTAATGTCGGGCTGTGTTTAATTTTGCCTTGTTCAGTGTAGGGCACTGTTTCATTTTATCCGTATTTAATGTCGGGCTGTGTTTAATTGTACATTGTTCACTGTAGGGCACTGTTTCATTGTACCGTATTTAATGTCGGGCTGTGTTTAATTTTACCTTGCTCAGTGGACGGCACTGTTACAGTGTACTGTATTTAATGTCGTGCTCTGTTTAATTTTACATTGTTCACTGTCGGGCACTGTTTCATTGTACCGTATTTAATGTCGGGCTCTGTTTAATTTTACATTGTTCACTGTAGGGCACTGTTTCATTGTACCGTATTTAATGTCGGGCTCTGTTTAATTTTACCTTGTTCACTGTAGGGCACTGTTTCATTGTACTGTATTTAATGTCGGGCTGTGTTTAATTTTACATTGTTTAGTGTAGGGCACTGATTCATTGTACCGTATTTAATGTCGGGCTCTGTTTAATTTTACATTGTTCAGTGTAGGGCACTGTTTCACTGTACCGTATTTAATGTCGGGCTCCGTTTAATTTTACATTGTTCAGTGTAGGGCACTGTTTCATTGGACCGTATTTACTGTCGGGCTGTGTTTCATTGTACATTGTTCAATGTAGGGCACTGTTTCATTGTACCGTATTTAATGTCGGGCTGTGTTTTATTTTACATTGTTCACTGTAGGGCACTGTTTCATTGTACCGTATTTAATGTCGGGCTCTGTTTAATTTTACCAAGTTCAGTGTAGGGCACTGTTTCATTGTACCGTATTTAATGTCGGGCTATGTTTAATTTTACATTGTTCACTGTAGGTCACTATTTCATTGTACTGTATTTAATGTAGGTCTGTGTTTAATTTTACATTCTTCACTGTGGGGCATTGTTTCATTGTGCTGTATTTAATGTTGGGCTCTGTTTAATTTTACCTTGTTCACTGTCGGGCACAGTTTCATTGTCCCTTATTTAATGTCGGGCTCTGTTTAATGTTACATTGTTCAGTGTAGGGCACTGTTTCATTGTACTGTATTTAATGTTGGGCTGTGTTTAATTTTGCCTTGTTTACTGTAGGGCACTGTTTCACTGTACCGTATTTACTGTCGCGCTGTGTTTAATTGCACATTGTTCACTGTAGGGCACTGTTTCATTGTACTGTATTTAATGTGGCGCTCTGTTTAATTTTACCTTGTTCAGTGTAGGGCACCGTTTCATTGTACCGTATTTAATGTCGGGCTGTGTTTAATTGTACATTGTTCACTGTGGGGCAGTGTTTCATTTTACTGTATTTAATGTCGGGCTCTGTTTAATTTTACCTTGTTCAGTGTCGGGCACTGTTTCATTGTACCGTATTTAATGTCGAGCTTTGTTTAATTTTACCTTGTTCAGTGTCGGGCACTGTTTCATTGTACCGTATTTACTGTCGGGCTGTGTTTAATTGTACATTGTTCACTGTCGGGCACTGTTTCATTGTACCGTATTTAATGTCGGGCTGTGTTTAATTGTACATTGTTCACTGTAGGGCACTGTTTCATTTTACTGTATTTAATGTCGGGCTCTGTTTCATTTTACCTTGTTCAGTGTAGGGAACTGTTTCATTGTAAAGTATTTAATGTCGGGCTGTGTTTAATTTTACCTTGCTCAGTGGACGGCACTGTTACAGTGTACTGTATTTAATGTCGTGCTCTGTTTAATTTTACATTGTTCACTGTCGGGCACTGTTTCATTGTACCGTATTTAATGTCGGGCTGTGTTTAATTTTACATTGTTCAGTGTAGGGCACCGTTTCATTGTACCGTATTTACTGTCGGGCTGTGTTTAATTGTACATTGTTCACTGTAGGGCACTGTTTCATTGTACCGTATTTAATGTCGGGCTGTGTTTAATTGTATATTGTTCACTGTAGGGCACTGTTTCATTGTACCGTATTTAATGTCGGGCTGCGTTTAATTTTACATTGTTCAGTGTAGGGCACCGTTTCATTGTACCGTATTTACTGTCGGGCTGTGTTTAATTGGACATTGTTCACTGTAGGGCACTGTTTTATTGTACCGTATTTAATGTCGGGCTGTGTTTAATTGTACATTGTTCACTGTAGGGCACTGTTTCATTTTACTGTATTTAATGTCGGGCTGTGTTTCATTTTACCTTGTTCAGTGTAGGGCACTGTTTTATTTTACCGTATTTAATGTCGGGCTGTGTTTAATTTTACCTTGCTCAGTGGACGGCACTGTTACAGTGTACTGTATTTAATGTCGTGCTCTGTTTAATTTTACATTGTTCACTGTCGGGCACTGTTTCATTGTCCCGTATTTAATGTCGGGCTGTGTTTAATTGTACATTGTTCACTGTAGGGCACTGTTTCATTTTACTGTATTTAATGTCGGGCTCTGTTTCATTTTACCTTGTTCAGTGTAGGGAACTGTTTCATTGTAAAGTATTTAATGTTGGGCTGTGTTTAATTTTACCTTGCTCAGTGGACGGCACTGTTACAGTGTACTGTATTTAATGTCGTGCTCTGTTTAATTTTACATTGTTCACTGTCGGGCACTGTTTCATTGTCCCGTATTTAATGTCGGGCTCTGTTTAATGTTACATTGTTCAGTGTAGGGCACTGTTTCATTGTACTGTAGTTAATGTCGGGCTCTGTTTAATTTTGCCTTGTTTACTGTAGGGCACTGTTTCATTGTACTGTATTTAATGTCGGGCTCTGTTTAATGTTACATTGTTCAGTGTAGGGCACTGTTTCATTGTACTGTATTTAATGTCGGGCTCTGTTTAATTTTGCCTTGTTTACTGTAGGTCACTGTTTCATTGTACTGTATTTAATGTCGGGCTCTGTTTAATTTTACCTTGTTCAGTGTAGGGCACTGTTTCATTGTACCGTATTTACTGTCGGGCTGTGTTTAATTGTACATTGTTCACTGTCGGGCACTGTTTCATTGTACCGTATTTAATGTCGGGCTGTGTTTAATTGTACATTGTTCACTGTAGGGCACTGTTTCATTTTACTGTATTTAATGTCGGGCTCTGTTTCATTTTACCTTGTTCAGTGTAGGGAACTGTTTCATTGTACCGTATTTAATGTCGGGCTGTGTTTAATTTTGCCTTGTTCAGTGTAGGGCACTGTTTCATTTTATCCGTATTTAATGTCGGGCTGTGTTTAATTGTACATTGTTCACTGTAGGGCACTGTTTCATTGTACCGTATTTAATGTCGGGCTGTGTTTAATTTTACCTTGCTCAGTGGACGGCACTGTTACAGTGTACTGTATTTAATGTCGTGCTCTGTTTAATTTTACATTGTTCACTGTCGGGCACTGTTTCATTGTACCGTATTTAATGTCGGGCTCTGTTTAATTTTACATTGTTCACTGTAGGGCACTGTTTCATTGTACCGTATTTAATGTCGGGCTCTGTTTAATTTTACCTTGTTCACTGTAGGGCACTGTTTCATTGTACTGTATTTAATGTCGGGCTGTGTTTAATTTTACATTGTTTAGTGTAGGGCACTGATTCATTGTACCGTATTTAATGTCGGGCTCTGTTTAATTTTACATTGTTCAGTGTAGGGCACTGTTTCACTGTACCGTATTTAATGTCGGGCTCCGTTTAATTTTACATTGTTCAGTGTAGGGCACTGTTTCATTGGACCGTATTTACTGTCGGGCTGTGTTTCATTGTACATTGTTCAATGTAGGGCACTGTTTCATTGTACCGTATTTAATGTCGGGCTGTGTTTTATTTTACATTGTTCACTGTAGGGCACTGTTTCATTGTACCGTATTTAATGTCGGGCTCTGTTTAATTTTACCAAGTTCAGTGTAGGGCACTGTTTCATTGTACCGTATTTAATGTCGGGCTATGTTTAATTTTACATTGTTCACTGTAGGTCACTATTTCATTGTACTGTATTTAATGTAGGTCTGTGTTTAATTTTACATTCTTCACTGTGGGGCATTGTTTCATTGTGCTGTATTTAATGTTGGGCTCTGTTTAATTTTACCTTGTTCACTGTCGGGCACAGTTTCATTGTCCCTTATTTAATGTCGGGCTCTGTTTAATGTTACATTGTTCAGTGTAGGGCACTGTTTCATTGTACTGTATTTAATGTTGGGCTGTGTTTAATTTTGCCTTGTTTACTGTAGGGCACTGTTTCACTGTACCGTATTTACTGTCGCGCTGTGTTTAATTGCACATTGTTCACTGTAGGGCACTGTTTCATTGTACTGTATTTAATGTGGCGCTCTGTTTAATTTTACCTTGTTCAGTGTAGGGCACCGTTTCATTGTACCGTATTTAATGTCGGGCTGTGTTTAATTGTACATTGTTCACTGTGGGGCAGTGTTTCATTTTACTGTATTTAATGTCGGGCTCTGTTTAATTTTACCTTGTTCAGTGTCGGGCACTGTTTCATTGTACCGTATTTAATGTCGAGCTTTGTTTAATTTTACCTTGTTCAGTGTCGGGCACTGTTTCATTGTACCGTATTTACTGTCGGGCTGTGTTTAATTGTACATTGTTCACTGTCGGGCACTGTTTCATTGTACCGTATTTAATGTCGGGCTGTGTTTAATTGTACATTGTTCACTGTAGGGCACTGTTTCATTTTACTGTATTTAATGTCGGGCTCTGTTTCATTTTACCTTGTTCAGTGTAGGGAACTGTTTCATTGTAAAGTATTTAATGTTGGGCTGTGTTTAATTTTACCTTGCTCAGTGGACGGCACTGTTACAGTGTACTGTATTTAATGTCGTGCTCTGTTTAATTTTACATTGTTCACTGTCGGGCACTGTTTCATTGTCCCGTATTTAATGTCGGGCTCTGTTTAATGTTACATTGTTCAGTGTAGGGCACTGTTTCATTGTACTGTATTTAATGTCGGGCTCTGTTTAATTTTGCCTTGTTTACTGTAGGGCACTGTTTCATTGTACTGTATTTAATGTCGGGCTCTGTTTAATGTTACATTGTTCAGTGTAGGGCACTGTTTCATTGTACTGTATTTAATGTCGGGCTCTGTTTAATTTTGCCTTGTTTACTGTAGGTCACTGTTTCATTGTACTGTATTTAATGTCGGGCTCTGTTTAATTTTACCTTGTTCAGTGTAGGGCACTGTTTCATTGTACCGTATTTACTGTCGGGCTGTGTTTAATTGTACATTGTTCACTGTCGGGCACTGTTTCATTGTACCGTATTTAATGTCGGGCTGTGTTTAATTGTACATTGTTCACTGTAGGGCACTGTTTCATTTTACTGTATTTAATGTCGGGCTCTGTTTCATTTTACCTTGTTCAGTGTAGGGAACTGTTTCATTGTAAAGTATTTAATGTTGGGCTGTGTTTAATTTTACCTTGCTCAGTGGACGGCACTGTTACAGTGTACTGTATTTAATGTCGTGCTCTGTTTAATTTTACATTGTTCACTGTCGGGCACTGTTTCATTGTCCCGTATTTAATGTCGGGCTCTGTTTAATGTTACATTGTTCAGTGTAGGGCACTGTTTCATTGTACTGTATTTAATGTCGGGCTCTGTTTAATTTTGCCTTGTTTACTGTAGGGCACTGTTTCATTGTACTGTATTTAATGTCGGGCTCTGTTTAATTTTGCCTTTTTTTACTGTAGGTCACTGTTTCATTGTACTGTATTTAATGTCGGGCTCTCTTTATTTTTACATTGTTCACTGTAGGGCACTGTTTCATTGTACCGTATTTAATGTCGGGCTCTGTTTAATTTTACATTGTTCACTGTAGGGCACTGTTTCATTGTACCGTATTTAATGTCGGGCTCTGTTTAATTTTACCTTGTTCACTGTAGGGCACTGTTTCATTGTACTGTATTTAATGTCGGGCTGTGTTTAATTTTACATTGTTTAGTGTAGGGCACTGATTCATTGTACCGTATTTAATGTCGGGCTCTGTTTAATTTTACATTGTTCAGTGTAGGGCACTGTTTCACTGTACCGTATTTAATGTCGGGCTCCGTTTAATTTTACATTGTTCAGTGTAGGGCACTGTTTCATTGGACCGTATTTACTGTCGGGCTGTGTTTCATTGTACATTGTTCAATGTAGGGCACTGTTTCATTGTACCGTATTTAATGTCGGGCTGTGTTTTATTTTACATTGTTCACTGTAGGGCACTGTTTCATTGTACCGTATTTAATGTCGGGCTATGTTTAATTTTACATTGTTCACTGTAGGTCACTATTTCATTGTACTGTATTTAATGTAGGTCTGTGTTTAATTTTACATTCTTCACTGTGGGGCATTGTTTCATTGTGCTGTATTTAATGTTGGGCTCTGTTTAATTTTACCTTGTTCACTGTCGGGCACAGTTTCATTGTCCCTTATTTAATGTCGGGCTCTGTTTAATGTTACATTGTTCAGTGTAGGGCACTGTTTCATTGTACTGTATTTAATGTTGGGCTCTGTTTAATTTTGCCTTGTTTACTGTAGGGCACTGTTTCACTGTACCGTATTTATTGTCGGGCTGTGTTTAATTGCACATTGTTCACTGTAGGGCACTGTTTCATTGTACTGTATTTAATGTGGCGCTCTGTTTAATTTTACCTTGTTCAGTGTAGGGCACCGTTTCATTGTACCGTATTTAATGTCGGGCTGTGTTTAATTGTACATTGTTCACTGTGGGGCAGTGTTCCATTTTACTGTATTTAATGTCGGGCTCTGTTTAATTTTACCTTGTTCAGTGTCGGGCACTGTTTCATTGTACCGTATTTAATGTCGAGCTTTGTTTAATTTTACCTTGTTCAGTGTCGGGCACTGTTTCATTGTACCGTATTTACTGTCGGGCTGTGTTTAATTGTACATTGTTCACTGTCGGGCACTGTTTCATTGTACCGTATTTAATGTCGGGCTGTGTTTAATTTTACATTGTTCAGTGTAGGGCACTGTTTCATTTTACTGTATTTAATGTCGGGCTCTGTTTCATTTTACCTTGTTCAGTGTAGGGAACTGTTTCATTGTAAAGTATTTAATGTTGGGCTGTGTTTAATTTTACCTTGCTCAGTGGACGGCACTGTTACAGTGTACTGTATTTAATGTCGTGCTCTGTTTAATTTTACATTGTTCACTGTCGGGCACTGTTTCATTGTCCCGTATTTAATGTCGGGCTCTGTTTAATGTTACATTGTTCAGTGTAGGGCACTGTTTCATTGTACTGTATTTAATGTCGGGCTCTGTTTAATTTTGCCTTGTTTACTGTAGGTCACTGTTTCATTGTACTGTATTTAATGTCGGGCTCTGTTTAATTTTACCTTGTTCAGTGTAGGGCACTGTTTCATTGTACCGTATTTAATGTCGGGCTCTGTTTAATGTTACATTGTTCAGTGTAGGGCACTGATTCATTGTACTGTATTTAATGTCGGGCTGTGTTTAATTTTACATTGTTCAGTGTAGGGCACTGTTTCATTGTACTGTATTTAATGTTGGGCTCTGTTTAATTTTACCTTGTTCAGTGTAGGGCACTGTTTCATTGTACTGTATTTAATGTCGGGCTCTGTTTAATTTTGCCTTGTTTACTGTAGGTCACTGTTTCATTGTACCGTATTTAATGTCGGGCTGTGTTTAATTTTACCTTGCTCAGTGGAGGGCACTGTTACATTGTACTGTATTTAATGTCGGGCTCTGTTTAATTTTGCCTTGTTTACTGTAGGTCACTGTTTCATTGTACTGTATTTAATGTCGGGCTCTGTTTAATTTTACCTTGTTCAGTGTAGGGCACTGTTTCATTGTACCGTATTTAATGTCGGGCTCTGTTTAATTTTACCTTGTTCAGTGTAGGGCACTGTTTCATTTTACCGTATTTAATGTCGGGCTGTGTTTAATTTTACATTGTTCACTGTAGGGCATTGTTTCATTGTGCTGTATTTAATGTTGGGCTCTGTTTAATTTTACCTTGTTCACTGTCGGGCACTGTTTCATTGTCCCGTATTTAATGTCGGGCTCTGTTTAATTTTACATTGTTCAGTGTAGGGCACTGTTTCATTGTACTGTATTTAATGTCGGGCTCTGTTTAATTTTACATTGTTCACTGTAGGTCACTGTTTCATTGTACTGTATTTAATGTCGGGCTCTGTTTAATTTTACATTGTTCAGTGTAGGGCACTGTTTCATTTTACCGTATTAAATGTCGGGCTGTGTTTAATTTTACATTGTTCACTGCAGGGCATTGTTTCATTGTACCGTATTTAATGTCGGGCTCTGTTTAATTTTACCTTATTCAGTGTAGGGCACTGTTTCATTGTACCGTATTTAATGTCGGGCTGTGTTTTATTTTACCTTGTTCAGTGTAGGGCATTGTTTCATTGTGCTGTATTTAATGTCGGGCTCTGTTTAATTTTACCTTGTTCACTGTCGGGCACTGTTTCATTGTCCCGTATTTAATGTCGGGCTCTGTTTAATTTTACATTGTTCACTGTAGGGCACTGTTTCATTGTACCGTATTTAATGTCGGGCTCTGTTTAATTTTACCTTATTCAGTGTAGGGCACTGTTTCATTGTACCGTATATAATGTCGGGCTGTGTTTTATTTTACCTTGTTCAGTGTAGGGCATTGTTTCATTGTGCTGTATTTAATGTCGGGCTCTGTTTAATTTTACCTTGTTCACTGTCGGGCACTGTTTCATTGTCCCGTATTTAATGTCGGGCTCTGTTTAATTTTACATTGTTCACTGTAGGGCATTGTTTCATTGTGCTGTATTTAATGTCGGGCTCTGTTTAATTTTACCTTGTTCACTGTCGGGCACTGTTTCATTGTACCGTATTTAATGTCGGGCTCTGTTTAATTTTACCTTGTTCAGTGTAGGGCACTGTTTCATTGTCCCGTATTTAATGTCGGGCTCTGTTTAATTTTACATTGTTCACTGTAGGGCACTGTTTCATTGTACCGTATTTAATGTCGGGCTCTGTTTAATTTTACCTTGTTCAGTGTAGGGCACTGTTTCATTTTACAGTATTTAATGTCGGGCTGTTTTTAATTTTACATTGTTCACTGTAGGGCATTGTTTCATTGTGCTGTATTAAATGTTGGGCTCTGTTTTATTTTACCTTGTTCACTGTCGGGCACTGTTTCATTGTCCCGTATTTAATGTCCGGCTCTGTTTAATTTTACATTGTTCAGTGTAGGGCACTGTTTCATTGTACTGTATTTAATGTCGGGCTCTGTTTAATTTTGCCTTTTTTACTGTAGGTCACTGTTTGATTGTACTGTATTTAATGTAGGGCTCTGTTTATTTTTACATTGTTCACTGTCGGGCACTGTTTCACTGTACCGTATTTAATGTCGGGCTCTGTTTAATTTTACATTGTTCACTGTGGGGCACTATTTCATTGTACCGTATTTAATGTCGGGCTCTGTTTAATTTTACTTTGTACACTGTAGGGCACTGTTTCATTGTACCGTATTTAATGTCGGGCTCTGTTTAATTTTACATTGTTGATTGTAGGGCACTGTTTCATTGTACCGTATTTAATGTCGGGTTCTGTTTAATTTTACATTGTTGATTGCAGGGCACCGTTTCATTGTACCGTATTTAATGTCGGGCTCCGTTTAATTTTACATTGTTCGGTGTAGGGCACTGTTTCATTGCACCGTATTTAATGTCTGGCTCTGTTTAATTTGACCTTGTTCACTGTAGGGCACTGTTTCATTGTACTATATTTAATGTCGGGCTCTGTTTAACTTTACTTTGTACACTGTAGGGAACTGTTTCATTGTTCTGTATTTAATAGAACATAGAACATAGAAAATACAGCACAGAACAGGCCCTTCGGCCCACGATATTGTGCCGAACCTTTGTCCTAGATTAATCATAGATTATCATTGAATTTACAGTGCAGAAGGAGGCCATTCGGCCCTTTGAGTCTGCACCAGCTCTTGGAAAGTGCACCCTACCCAAACTCAACACCTCCACCCAACACCAAGGGCAATTTGGACATTAAGGGCAATTTGTCATTGGCCAATTCACCTTACCCGCACATCTTTGGACTGTGGGTGGAAACCGGAGCACCCGGAGGAAACCCACGCAGACACGGGGAGGACGTGCAGACTCCGCACAGACAATGACCCACGCTGGAATCGAACCTGGGACCATGGATCTGTGAAGCAATTGTGCTATCCACAATGCTACCGTGCTGCCCTTAAGAACAAATACATCTACACTATATCATTTTCCCGTAATCCATGTACCTATCCAACAGCTGCTTGAAGGTCCCTAATGTTTCCGACTCAACTACTTCCACAGGCAGTGCATTCCATGCCCCCACTACTCTCTGGGTAAAGAACCTACCTCTGATATCCCTCCTATATCTTCCACCTTTCACCTTAAATTTATGTCCCCTTGTAATGGTGTGTTCCACCTGGGGAAAAAGTCTCTGACTGTCTACTCTATCTATTCCCCTGATCATCTTATAAACCTCTTTCAAGTCGCCCCTCATCCTTCTCCGCTCTAATGAGAAAAGGCCTAGCACCCTCAACCTTTCCTCGTAAGACCTACTCTCCATTCCAGGCAACACCCTGGTAAATCTTCTTTGCACCTTTTCCAGAACTTCCACATCCTTCCTAAAATGAGGCGACCAGAACTGTACACAGTACTCCAAATGTGGCCTTACCAAAGTTTTGTACAGCTGCATCATTACCTCATGGCTCTTAAATTCAATCCCTCTGTTAATGAACGCGAGCACACCATAGGCCTTCTTCACAGCTCTATCCACTTGAGTGGCAACTTTCAAAGATGTATGAACATAGACCCCAAGGTCTCTCTGCTCCTCCACAATGCCAAGAACTCTACCGTTAACCCTGTATTCCGCATTCATATTTGTCCTTCCAAAATGGACAACCTCACACTTTTCAGGGGTAAACTCCATCTGCCACTTCTCAGCCCAGCTCTGCATCCTATCTATGTCTCTTTGCAGCCGACAACAGCCCTCCTTACTATCCACAACTCCACCAATCTTCGTATCGTCTGCAAATTTACTGACCCACCCTTCAACTCCCTCATCCAAGTCATTAATGAAAATCACAAACAGCAGAGGACCCAGAACTGATCCCTGCGGTACACCACTGGTAACTGGGATCCAGGCTGAATATTTGCCATCCACCACCACTCTCTGACTTCTATCGGTTAGCCAGTTCGTTATCCAACTGGCCAAATTTCCCACTATCCCATGCCTCCTTATTTTGTGCAGAAGCCTACCATGGGGAACTTTATCAAATGCCTTACTAAAATCCATGTACACTACATCCACTGCTTTACCTTCATCCACATGCTTGGTCACCTCCTCAAAGAATTCAATAAGATTTGTAAGGCAAGACCTACCCCTCACAAATCCGTGCTGACTCTCCCTAATCAAGCAGTGTCTTTCCAGATGCTCAGAAATCCTATCCTTCAGTACCCTTTCCATTACTTTGCCTGCCACCGAAGTAAGACTAACTGGCCTGTAATTCCCAGGGTTATCCCTAGTTCCTTTTTTGAACAGGGGCACGACATTCGCCACTCTCCAATCCCCTGGTACCACCCCTGTTGACAATGAGGACGAAAAGATAATTGCCAACGGCTCTGCAATTTCATCTCTTGCTTCCCATAGAATCCTTGGATATACCCGTCAGGCCCGGGGGACTTGTCTATCCTTAAGTTTTTCAAAATGCCCAACACATCTTCCTTCCTAACAAGTATTTCCTCGAGCTTACCAATCTGTTTCACACTGTCCTCTCCAACAATATCGCCCCTCTCATTTGTAAATACAGAAGAAAAGTACTCATTCAAGACCTCTCCTATCTCTTCAGACTCTATACACAATCTCCCGCTACTGTCCCTGATCGGACCTACCCTAGCTCTAGTCATTCTCATATTTCTCACATATGTATAAAAGGCCTTGGGGTTTTCCTTGATCCTACCCGCCAAAGATTGTTCATGCCCTCTCTTATCTCTCCTAATCCCTTTCTTCAATTCCCTCCTGGCTATCTTGTATCCCTCCAATGCCCTGTCTGAACCTTGTTTCCTCAGCCTTACATAAGTCACCTTTTTCCTCTTAACAAGACATTCAACCTCTCTTGTCAACCATGGTTCCCTCACTCGACCATCTCTTCCCTGCCTGACAGGGACATACATATCAAGGACACGTAGCACCTGTTCCTTGAACAAGTTCCACATTTCACTTGTGTCCTTCCCTGCCAGCCTATGTTCCCAACTTATGCACTTCAATTCTTGTCTGACAACATCGTATTTACCCTTCCCCCAATTGTGAACCTTGCCCTGTTGCACGTACCTATCCCTCTCCATTACTAAAGTGAAAGTCACAGAATTGTGGTCACTATCTCCAAAATGCTCCCCCACTAACAAATCTATCACTTGCCCTGGTTCATTACCCAGTACTAAATCCAATATTGCCCCTCCTCTGGTTGGACAATCTACATACTGTGTTAGAAAAGCTTCCTGGACACACTGCACAAACACCACCCCATCCAAACTATTTGATCTCAAGAGTTTCCATTCAATATTTGGGAAGTTAAAGTCGCCCATGACTACTACCCTATGACTTCTGCACCTTTCCAAAATCTGTTTCCCAATCTGTTCCTCCACATCTCTGCTACTATTGGGGGGCCTATAGAAAACTCCTAACAAGGTGACTGCTCCTTTCCTATTTCTGACTTCAACCCATACTACCTCAATAGGGTGATACTCCTCGAACTGCCTTTCTGCAGCTGTTATACTATCTCTAATTAATAATGCCACCCCCCACCTCTTTTACCACCCTCCCTAATCTTATTGAAACTTCAATAACCAGGGACCTCCAACAACCATTTCTGCCCCTCTTCTATCCAAGTTTCCGTGATGGCCACCACATCGTAGTCCCAAGTACCGATCCATGCCTTAAGTTCACCCACCTTATTCCTGATGCTTCTTGCGTTGAAGTATACACACTTCAACCCATCTCCGTGCCTGCAAATACTCTCCTTTGTCAGTGTTCCCTTCCCCACTGCCTCATTACAAGCTTTGGCGTCCTGAATATCGGCTACCTTAGTTGCTGGACTACAAATCCGGTTCCCATTCCCCTGCCAAATTAGTTTAAACCCTCCCGAAGAGTACGAGCAAACCTCCCTCCCAGGATATTGGTGCCCCTCTGGTTCAGATGCAACCCGTCCTGCTTGTACAGGTCCCACCTTCCCCAGGATGCGCTCCAATTATCCAAATACCTGAAGCCCTCCCTCCTACACCATTCCTGCAGCCACGTGTTCAACTGCACTCTCTCCCTATTCCTAGCCTCGCTATCACGTGGCACCGGCAACAAACCAGAGATGACAACTCTGTCTGTCCTGGCTTTCAACTTCCAGCCGAACTCCCTAAACTTGTTTATTACCTCCACACCCCTTTTCCTACCTATGTCGTTGGTACCAATGTGCACCACGACTTCTGGCTGCTTCTCCTCCCCCTTAAGGATCCTGAAGACACGATCCGAGACATCCCTGGCCCTGGCACCCGGGAGGCAACATACCTTCCGGGAGTCTCGCTCGCGACCACAGAATCTCTTATCTATTCCCCTAACCATTGAATCTCCTACAACTATTGCATTTCTATTCTCCCCCCTTCCCTTCTGAGCCCCAGAGCCAGACTCAGTGCCAGAGACCTGGCCGCTAGGGCCTTCCCCCGGTAGGTCATCCCCCCCAACAGCATCCAAAACGGTATACTTGTTTTGAAGGGGAACGGCCACGAGGGATCCCTGCACTGTCTGCCTGTTTGTTTTTTTCCCCCTGACTGTAACCCAGCTATTCTTGTCCTGTACCTTGGGTGTGGTTACCTCCCTGTAACTCTTCTCAATCACCCCCTCTGCCTCCCGGATGATCCGAAGTTCATCCAGCTTCAGCTCCAGTTCCCGAACACGGTCTTTGAGGAGCTGAAGTTGGGTGCACTTCCCGCAGGTATAGTCAGTGGGGACACCGGTGGTATCCCTCACCACCCACATCCTACAGGAGGAGCATGTAACTGGCCTAGCCTCCATCCCCTCTTACCTTAAAGAATATAGCTGCTGTGTGGACTAACTAGATCTCCGCCCTCCGACTCTGCTCCCAGACAGCTACACTTCCTGTAAACTCATGGTTCTCTTCGCACTCTTTGCGGAAATGTCGGAAACAAAATGAAAGGAGCACCTTACTCCCTCCTCACCTAACTCCCTCGGTCACCAAACTCTCACTATCGCACTCAAAAAACACCAAATTCAGCACTCAGTGCAAACAAAGTCTGCACTGTAGGGGATAACTTTTATTCTGTGAATCGAGCCTCTGGAAAACTGGCCGAATCCAATTAACTAATTAACAAGCTCCAGCTGCAAGTGCCTAGAAGTAGAAGCCTGTTTAATGTCGGGCTCTGTTTACTTTTACTTTGTTCACTGTAGGGCACTGTTTCATTGTACTGTATTTAATGTCGGTCTCTGTTTAATTTTACCTTGTTCAGTGTAGGGCACTGTTTCATTGAACTGTATTTAATGTCGGGCTCTGTTTAACTTTACTTTGTACACTGTAGGGCACTGTTTCATTGTACCGTATTTAATGTCGGGCTCTGTTTAATTTTACCTTGCTCAGTGGAGGGCACTGTTACATTGTACTGTATTTAATGTCGTGCTCTGTTTAATTTTACATTGTTCACTGTAGGGCACTGTTTCATTGTACCGTATGTATTGTCGGGCTCTGTTTTATTTTACATTGTTCACAGTAGGGCCCTGTTTCATTGTACTGTATTTAATGTCGGGCTCTGTTTAATTTTACTTTGTTCACTGTAGGTCACTGTTTCATTGTACCGTATTTAATGTCGGGCTCTGTTTAATTTTACATTGTTGCTGGTAGGGCGCTGATTAATTGTACCGTATTTAATGTCGGGCTGTGTTATATTTTACATTGTTCACTGTAGGGCACTGTTTCATTGTACCGTATTTAATGTCGGGCTCTGTTTTATTTTACCTTGTTCAGTGTAGGGCACTGTTTCATTGTACCGTATTTAATGTCGGGCTCTGTTAGATTTTACCTTGTTCAGTGTAGGGCACTGTTTCATTGTACCGTATTTACTGTGGGGCTGTGTTTCATTGTACATTGTTCACTGTAGGGCACTGTTTCATTGTACCGTATTTAATGTCGGGCTGTGTTTAATTTTACATTGTTCAGTGTAGGGCACTGTTTCATTGTACTGTATTTAATGTCGGGCTCTGTTTAATTTTGCCTTGTTCACTGTAGGGCACTGTTTCATTGTACTGTATTTAATGTCGGGCTCTGTTTAATTTTAGCTTGTTCAGTGTAGGGGACTGTTTCATTGTACCGTATTTAATGTCGGGCTCTGTTCAATTTTACATTGTTCAGTGTAGGGCACTGTTTCATGGTACCGTATTTAATGTCGGGCTCTGTTTAATTTTACCTTGTTCACTGTAGGGCACTGTTTCGTTTTACCGTATTTAATGTCGGGCTCTGTTTAATTTTACCTTGTTCACTGTAGGGCACTGTTTCATTGTACCGTATTTAATGTCGGGCTGTGTTTAATTTTACATTGTTGACTGTAGGGCACTGTTTCATTGTACCGTATTTAATGTCGGGCTGTGTTTAATTGTACCTTGTTCACTGTAGGGCACTGTTTCATTGTACCGTATTTAATGTCGGGCTGTGTTTAATTTTACCTTGCTCAGTGGAGGGCACTGTTACATTGTACTGCGTTTAATGTCGTGCTCTGTTTAATTTTACATTGTTCACTGTAGCGCACTGTTTCATTGTACCGTATTTAATGTCGGGCTGTGTTTAATTTTACATTGTTCACTGTAGGGCACTGTTTCATTGTACCGTATTTAATGTCGGGCTCTGTTTAATTTTACATTGTTCAGTGTAGGGCACTGTTTCATTGTACCGTATTTAATGTCGGGCTCTGTTTAATTTTACATTGTTGCTGGTAGGGCACTGTTTCATTGTACCGTATTTAATGTCGGGCTGTGTTTTATTTTACATTGTTCAGTGTAGGGCACTGATTCATTGCACCGTATTTAATGTCGGGTTCTGTTTAATTTTACATTGTTCAGTGTAGGGCACTGATTCATTGCACCGTATTTTATGTCGGGTTCTGTTTAATTTTACATTGTTCAGTGTAGGGCACTGTTTCATTGTACCGTATTTAATGTCGGGCTCTGTTTAATTTTACATTGTTCACTGTAGGGCACTGTTTCATTGTACCGTATGTATTGTCGGGCTCTGTTTTATTTTACATTGTTCACAGTAGGGCCCTGTTTCATTGTACTGTATTTAATGTCGGGCTCTGTTTAATTTTACTTTGTTCACTGTAGGTCACTGTTTCATTGTACCGTATTTAATGTCGGGCTCTGTTTAATTTTACATTGTTGCTGGTAGGGCGCTGATTAATTGTACCGTATTTAATGTCGGGCTGTGTTATATTTTACATTGTTCACTGTAGGGCACTGTTTCATTGTACCGTATTTAATGTCGGGCTCTGTTTTATTTTACCTTGTTCAGTGTAGGGCACTGTTTCATTGTACCGTATTTAATGTCGGGCTCTGTTAGATTTTACCTTGTTCAGTGTAGGGCACTGTTTCATTGTACCGTATTTGCTGTGGGGCTGTGTTTCATTGTACATTGTTCACTGTAGGGCACTGTTTCATTGTACCGTATTTAATGTCGGGCTGTGTTTAATTTTACATTGTTCAGTGTAGGGCACTGTTTCATTGTACTGTATTTAATGTCGGGCTCTGTTTAATTTTGCCTTGTTCACTGTAGGGCACTGTTTCATTGTACTGTATTTAATGTCGGGCTCTGTTTAATTTTAGCTTGTTCAGTGTAGGGGACTGTTTCATTGTACCGTATTTAATGTCGGGCTCTGTTCAATTTTACATTGTTCAGTGTAGGGCACTGTTTCATGGTACCGTATTTAATGTCGGGCTCTGTTTAATTTTACCTTGTTCACTGTAGGGCACTGTTTCGTTTTACCGTATTTAATGTCGGGCTCTGTTTAATTTTACCTTGTTCACTGTAGGGCACTGTTTCATTGTACCGTATTTAATGTCGGGCTGTGTTTAATTTTACATTGTTGACTGTAGGGCACTGTTTCATTGTACCGTATTTAATGTCGGGCTGTGTTTAATTGTACCTTGTTCACTGTAGGGCACTGTTTCATTGTACCGTATTTAATGTCGGGCTGTGTTTAATTTTACCTTGCTCAGTGGAGGGCACTGTTACATTGTACTGCGTTTAATGTCGTGCTCTGTTTAATTTTACATTGTTCACTGTAGCGCACTGTTTCATTGTACCGTATTTAATGTCGGGCTGTGTTTAATTTTACATTGTTCACTGTAGGGCACTGTTTCATTGTACCGTATTTAATGTCGGGCTCTGTTTAATTTTACATTGTTCAGTGTAGGGCACTGTTTCATTGTACCGTATTTAATGTCGGGCTCTGTTTAATTTTACATTGTTGCTGGTAGGGCACTGTTTCATTGTACCGTATTTAATGTCGGGCTGTGTTTTATTTTACATTGTTCAGTGTAGGGCACTGATTCATTGCACCGTATTTAATGTCGGGTTCTGTTTAATTTTACATTGTTCAGTGTAGGGCACTGATTCATTGCACCGTATTTTATGTCGGGTTCTGTTTAATTTTACATTGTTCAGTGTAGGGCACTGTTTCATTGTACCGTATTTAATGTCGGGCTCTGTTTAATTTTACCTTGTTCACTGTAGGGCACTGTTTCATTGTACCGTATTTACTGTCGGGCTGTGTTTAATTGTACATTGTTCACTGTCGGGCACTGTTTCATTCTACCGTATTTAATGTCGGGCTGTGTTTAATTTTACATTGTTCAGTGTAGGGCACTGTTTCATTTTACCGTATTTAATGTTGGGCTGTGTTTAATTTTACCTTGCTCAGTGGACGGCACTGTTACAGTGTACTGTATTTAATGTCGTGCTCTGTTTAATTTTACATTGTTCACTGTCGGGCACTGTTTCATTGTCCCGTATTTAATGTCGGGCTCTGTTTAATGTTACATTGTTCAGTGTAGGGCACTGTTTCATTGTACTGTATTTAATGTCGGGCTCTGTTTAATTTTGCCTTGTTTACTGTAGGTCACTGTTTCATTGTACTGTATTTAATGTCGGGCTCTGTTTAATTTTACCTTGTTCAGTGTAGGGCACTGTTTCATTGTACCGTATTTAATGTCGGGCTCTGTTTAATGTTACATTGTTCAGTGTAGGGCACTGATTCATTGTACTGTATTTAATGTCGGGCTGTGTTTAATTTTACATTGTTCAGTGTAGGGCACTGTTTCATTGTACTGTATTTAATGTTGGGCTCTGTTTAATTTTACCTTGTTCAGTGTAGGGCACTGTTTCATTGTACTGTATTTAATGTCGGGCTCTGTTTAATTTTGCCTTGTTTACTGTAGGTCACTGTTTCATTGTACCGTATTTAATGTCGGGCTGTGTTTAATTTTACCTTGCTCAGTGGAGGGCACTGTTACATTGTACTGTATTTAATGTCGGGCTCTGTTTAATTTTGCCTTGTTTACTGTAGGTCACTGTTTCATTGTACTGTATTTAATGTCGGGCTCTGTTTAATTTTACCTTGTTCAGTGTAGGGCACTGTTTCATTGTACCGTATTTAATGTCGGGCTCTGTTTAATTTTACCTTGTTCAGTGTAGGGCACTGTTTCATTTTACCGTATTTAATGTCGGGCTGTGTTTAATTTTACATTGTTCACTGTAGGGCATTGTTTCATTGTGCTGTATTTAATGTTGGGCTCTGTTTAATTTTACCTTGTTCACTGTCGGGCACTGTTTCATTGTCCCGTATTTTATGTCGGGCTCTCTTTAATTTTACATTGTTCAGTGTAGGGCACTGTTTCATTGTACTGTATTTAATGTCGGGCTCTGTTTAATTTTGCCTTTTTTACTGTAGGTCACTGTTTCATTGTACTGTATTTAATGTCGGGCTCTGTTTAATTTTACATTGTTCAGTGTAGGGCACTGTTTCATTTTACCGTATTAAATGTCGGGCTGTGTTTAATTTTACATTGTTCACTGCAGGGCATTGTTTCATTGTACCGTATTTAATGTCGGGCTCTGTTTAATTTTACCTTATTCAGTGTAGGGCACTGTTTCATTGTACCGTATTTAATGTCGGGCTGTGTTTTATTTTACCTTGTTCAGTGTAGGGCATTGTTTCATTGTGCTGTATTTAATGTCGGGCTCTGTTTAATTTTACCTTGTTCACTGTCGGGCACTGTTTCATTGTCCCGTATTTAATGTCGGGCTCTGTTTAATTTTACATTGTTCACTGTAGGGCACTGTTTCATTGTACCGTATTTAATGTCGGGCTCTGTTTAATTTTACCTTATTCAGTGTAGGGCACTGTTTCATTGTACCGTATTTAATGTCGGGCTGTGTTTTATTTTACCTTGTTCAGTGTAGGGCATTGTTTCATTGTGCTGTATTTAATGTCGGGCTCTGTTTAATTTTACCTTGTTCACTGTCGGGCACTGTTTCATTGTCCCGTATTTAATGTCGGGCTCTGTTTAATTTTACATTGTTCACTGTAGGGCATTGTTTCATTGTGCTGTATTTAATGTCGGGCTCTGTTTAATTTTACCTTGTTCACTGTCGGGCACTGTTTCATTGTCCCGTATTTAATGTCGGGCTCTGTTTAATTTTACATTGTTCACTGTAGGGCACTGTTTCATTGTACCGTATTTAATGTCGGGCTCTGTTTAATTTTACCTTGTTCAGTGTAGGGCACTGTTTCATTTTACAGTATTTAATGTCGGGCTGTTTTTAATTTTACATTGTTCACTGTAGGGCATTGTTTCATTGTGCTGTATTAAATGTTGGGCTCTGTTTTATTTTACCTTGTTCACTGTCGGGCACTGTTTCATTTTCCCGTATTTAATGTCCGGCTCTGTTTAATTTTACATTGTTCAGTGTAGGGCACTGTTTCATTGTACTGTATTTAATGTCGGGCTCTGTTTAATTTTGCCTTTTTTACTGTAGGTCACTGTTTGATTGTACTGTATTTAATGTAGGGCTCTGTTTATTTTTACATTGTTCACTGTCGGGCACTGTTTCACTGTACCGTATTTAATGTCGGGCTCTGTTTAATTTTACATTGTTCACTGTGGGGCACTATTTCATTGTACCGTATTTAATGTCGGGCTCTGTTTAATTTTACTTTGTACACTGTAGGGCACTGTTTCATTGTACCGTATTTAATGTCGGGCTCTGTTTAATTTTACATTGTTGATTGTAGGGCACTGTTTCATTGTACCGTATTTAATGTCGGGTTCTGTTTAATTTTACATTGTTGATTGCAGGGCACCGTTTCATTGTACCGTATTTAATGTCGGGCTCCGTTTAATTTTACATTGTTCGGTGTAGGGCACTGTTTCATTGCACCGTATTTAATGTCTGGCTCTGTTTAATTTGACCTTGTTCACTGTAGGGCACTGTTTCATTGTACTATATTTAATGTCGGGCTCTGTTTAACTTTACTTTGTACACTGTAGGGAACTGTTTCATTGTTCTGTATTTAATAGAACATAGAACATAGAAAATACAGCACAGAACAGGCCCTTCGGCCCACGATATTGTGCCGAACCTTTGTCCTAGATTAATCATAGATTATCATTGAATTTACAGTGCAGAAGGAGGCCATTCGGCCCTTTGAGTCTGCACCAGCTCTTGGAAAGTGCACCCTACCCAAACTCAACACCTCCACCCAACACCAAGGGCAATTTGGACATTAAGGGCAATTTGTCATTGGCCAATTCACCTTACCCGCACATCTTTGGACTGTGGGTGGAAACCGGAGCACCCGGAGGAAACCCACGCAGACACGGGGAGGACGTGCAGACTCCGCACAGACAATGACCCACGCTGGAATCGAACCTGGGACCATGGATCTGTGAAGCAATTGTGCTATCCACAATGCTACCGTGCTGCCCTTAAGAACAAATACATCTACACTATATCATTTTCCCGTAATCCATGTACCTATCCAACAGCTGCTTGAAGGTCCCTAATGTTTCCGACTCAACTACTTCCACAGGCAGTGCATTCCATGCCCCCACTACTCTCTGGGTAAAGAACCTACCTCTGATATCCCTCCTATATCTTCCACCTTTCACCTTAAATTTATGTCCCCTTGTAATGGTGTGTTCCACCTGGGGAAAAAGTCTCTGACTGTCTACTCTATCTATTCCCCTGATCATCTTATAAACCTCTTTCAAGTCGCCCCTCATCCTTCTCCGCTCTAATGAGAAAAGGCCTAGCACCCTCAACCTTTCCTCGTAAGACCTACTCTCCATTCCAGGCAACACCCTGGTAAATCTTCTTTGCACCTTTTCCAGAACTTCCACATCCTTCCTAAAATGAGGCGACCAGAACTGTACACAGTACTCCAAATGTGGCCTTACCAAAGTTTTGTACAGCTGCATCATTACCTCATGGCTCTTAAATTCAATCCCTCTGTTAATGAACGCGAGCACACCATAGGCCTTCTTCACAGCTCTATCCACTTGAGTGGCAACTTTCAAAGATGTATGAACATAGACCCCAAGGTCTCTCTGCTCCTCCACAATGCCAAGAACTCTACCGTTAACCCTGTATTCCGCATTCATATTTGTCCTTCCAAAATGGACAACCTCACACTTTTCAGGGGTAAACTCCATCTGCCACTTCTCAGCCCAGCTCTGCATCCTATCTATGTCTCTTTGCAGCCGACAACAGCCCTCCTTACTATCCACAACTCCACCAATCTTCGTATCGTCTGCAAATTTACTGACCCACCCTTCAACTCCCTCATCCAAGTCATTAATGAAAATCACAAACAGCAGAGGACCCAGAACTGATCCCTGCGGTACACCACTGGTAACTGGGATCCAGGCTGAATATTTGCCATCCACCACCACTCTCTGACTTCTATCGGTTAGCCAGTTCGTTATCCAACTGGCCAAATTTCCCACTATCCCATGCCTCCTTATTTTGTGCAGAAGCCTACCATGGGGAACTTTATCAAATGCCTTACTAAAATCCATGTACACTACATCCACTGCTTTACCTTCATCCACATGCTTGGTCACCTCCTCAAAGAATTCAATAAGATTTGTAAGGCAAGACCTACCCCTCACAAATCCGTGCTGACTCTCCCTAATCAAGCAGTGTCTTTCCAGATGCTCAGAAATCCTATCCTTCAGTACCCTTTCCATTACTTTGCCTGCCACCGAAGTAAGACTAACTGGCCTGTAATTCCCAGGGTTATCCCTAGTTCCTTTTTTGAACAGGGGCACGACATTCGCCACTCTCCAATCCCCTGGTACCACCCCTGTTGACAATGAGGACGAAAAGATAATTGCCAACGGCTCTGCAATTTCATCTCTTGCTTCCCATAGAATCCTTGGATATACCCGTCAGGCCCGGGGGACTTGTCTATCCTTAAGTTTTTCAAAATGCCCAACACATCTTCCTTCCTAACAAGTATTTCCTCGAGCTTACCAATCTGTTTCACACTGTCCTCTCCAACAATATCGCCCCTCTCATTTGTAAATACAGAAGAAAAGTACTCATTCAAGACCTCTCCTATCTCTTCAGACTCTATACACAATCTCCCGCTACTGTCCCTGATCGGACCTACCCTAGCTCTAGTCATTCTCATATTTCTCACATATGTATAAAAGGCCTTGGGGTTTTCCTTGATCCTACCCGCCAAAGATTGTTCATGCCCTCTCTTATCTCTCCTAATCCCTTTCTTCAATTCCCTCCTGGCTATCTTGTATCCCTCCAATGCCCTGTCTGAACCTTGTTTCCTCAGCCTTACATAAGTCACCTTTTTCCTCTTAACAAGACATTCAACCTCTCTTGTCAACCATGGTTCCCTCACTCGACCATCTCTTCCCTGCCTGACAGGGACATACATATCAAGGACACGTAGCACCTGTTCCTTGAACAAGTTCCACATTTCACTTGTGTCCTTCCCTGCCAGCCTATGTTCCCAACTTATGCACTTCAATTCTTGTCTGACAACATCGTATTTACCCTTCCCCCAATTGTGAACCTTGCCCTGTTGCACGTACCTATCCCTCTCCATTACTAAAGTGAAAGTCACAGAATTGTGGTCACTATCTCCAAAATGCTCCCCCACTAACAAATCTATCACTTGCCCTGGTTCATTACCCAGTACTAAATCCAATATTGCCCCTCCTCTGGTTGGACAATCTACATACTGTGTTAGAAAAGCTTCCTGGACACACTGCACAAACACCACCCCATCCAAACTATTTGATCTCAAGAGTTTCCATTCAATATTTGGGAAGTTAAAGTCGCCCATGACTACTACCCTATGACTTCTGCACCTTTCCAAAATCTGTTTCCCAATCTGTTCCTCCACATCTCTGCTACTATTGGGGGGCCTATAGAAAACTCCTAACAAGGTGACTGCTCCTTTCCTATTTCTGACTTCAACCCATACTACCTCAATAGGGTGATACTCCTCGAACTGCCTTTCTGCAGCTGTTATACTATCTCTAATTAATAATGCCACCCCCCACCTCTTTTACCACCCTCCCTAATCTTATTGAAACTTCAATAACCAGGGACCTCCAACAACCATTTCTGCCCCTCTTCTATCCAAGTTTCCGTGATGGCCACCACATCGTAGTCCCAAGTACCGATCCATGCCTTAAGTTCACCCACCTTATTCCTGATGCTTCTTGCGTTGAAGTATACACACTTCAACCCATCTCCGTGCCTGCAAATACTCTCCTTTGTCAGTGTTCCCTTCCCCACTGCCTCATTACAAGCTTTGGCGTCCTGAATATCGGCTACCTTAGTTGCTGGACTACAAATCCGGTTCCCATTCCCCTGCCAAATTAGTTTAAACCCTCCCGAAGAGTACGAGCAAACCTCCCTCCCAGGATATTGGTGCCCCTCTGGTTCAGATGCAACCCGTCCTGCTTGTACAGGTCCCACCTTCCCCAGGATGCGCTCCAATTATCCAAATACCTGAAGCCCTCCCTCCTACACCATTCCTGCAGCCACGTGTTCAACTGCACTCTCTCCCTATTCCTAGCCTCGCTATCACGTGGCACCGGCAACAAACCAGAGATGACAACTCTGTCTGTCCTGGCTTTCAACTTCCAGCCGAACTCCCTAAACTTGTTTATTACCTCCACACCCCTTTTCCTACCTATGTCGTTGGTACCAATGTGCACCACGACTTCTGGCTGCTTCTCCTCCCCCTTAAGGATCCTGAAGACACGATCCGAGACATCCCTGGCCCTGGCACCCGGGAGGCAACATACCTTCCGGGAGTCTCGCTCGCGACCACAGAATCTCTTATCTATTCCCCTAACCATTGAATCTCCTACAACTATTGCATTTCTATTCTCCCCCCTTCCCTTCTGAGCCCCAGAGCCAGACTCAGTGCCAGAGACCTGGCCGCTAGGGCCTTCCCCCGGTAGGTCATCCCCCCCAACAGCATCCAAAACGGTATACTTGTTTTGAAGGGGAACGGCCACGAGGGATCCCTGCACTGTCTGCCTGTTTGTTTTTTTCCCCCTGACTGTAACCCAGCTATTCTTGTCCTGTACCTTGGGTGTGGTTACCTCCCTGTAACTCTTCTCAATCACCCCCTCTGCCTCCCGGATGATCCGAAGTTCATCCAGCTTCAGCTCCAGTTCCCGAACACGGTCTTTGAGGAGCTGAAGTTGGGTGCACTTCCCGCAGGTATAGTCAGTGGGGACACCGGTGGTATCCCTCACCACCCACATCCTACAGGAGGAGCATGTAACTGGCCTAGCCTCCATCCCCTCTTACCTTAAAGAATATAGCTGCTGTGTGGACTAACTAGATCTCCGCCCTCCGACTCTGCTCCCAGACAGCTACACTTCCTGTAAACTCATGGTTCTCTTCGCACTCTTTGCGGAAATGTCGGAAACAAAATGAAAGGAGCACCTTACTCCCTCCTCACCTAACTCCCTCGGTCACCAAACTCTCACTATCGCACTCAAAAAACACCAAATTCAGCACTCAGTGCAAACAAAGTCTGCACTGTAGGGGATAACTTTTATTCTGTGAATCGAGCCTCTGGAAAACTGGCCGAATCCAATTAACTAATTAACAAGCTCCAGCTGCAAGTGCCTAGAAGTAGAAGCCTGTTTAATGTCGGGCTCTGTTTACTTTTACTTTGTTCACTGTAGGGCACTGTTTCATTGTACTGTATTTAATGTCGGTCTCTGTTTAATTTTACCTTGTTCAGTGTAGGGCACTGTTTCATTGAACTGTATTTAATGTCGGGCTCTGTTTAACTTTACTTTGTACACTGTAGGGCACTGTTTCATTGTACCGTATTTAATGTCGGGCTCTGTTTAATTTTACCTTGCTCAGTGGAGGGCACTGTTACATTGTACTGTATTTAATGTCGTGCTCTGTTTAATTTTACATTGTTCACTGTAGGGCACTGTTTCATTGTACCGTATGTATTGTCGGGCTCTGTTTTATTTTACATTGTTCACAGTAGGGCCCTGTTTCATTGTACTGTATTTAATGTCGGGCTCTGTTTAATTTTACTTTGTTCACTGTAGGTCACTGTTTCATTGTACCGTATTTAATGTCGGGCTCTGTTTAATTTTACATTGTTGCTGGTAGGGCGCTGATTAATTGTACCGTATTTAATGTCGGGCTGTGTTATATTTTACATTGTTCACTGTAGGGCACTGTTTCATTGTACCGTATTTAATGTCGGGCTCTGTTTTATTTTACCTTGTTCAGTGTAGGGCACTGTTTCATTGTACCGTATTTAATGTCGGGCTCTGTTAGATTTTACCTTGTTCAGTGTAGGGCACTGTTTCATTGTACCGTATTTACTGTGGGGCTGTGTTTCATTGTACATTGTTCACTGTAGGGCACTGTTTCATTGTACCGTATTTAATGTCGGGCTGTGTTTAATTTTACATTGTTCAGTGTAGGGCACTGTTTCATTGTACTGTATTTAATGTCGGGCTCTGTTTAATTTTGCCTTGTTCACTGTAGGGCACTGTTTCATTGTACTGTATTTAATGTCGGGCTCTGTTTAATTTTAGCTTGTTCAGTGTAGGGGACTGTTTCATTGTACCGTATTTAATGTCGGGCTCTGTTCAATTTTACATTGTTCAGTGTAGGGCACTGTTTCATGGTACCGTATTTAATGTCGGGCTCTGTTTAATTTTACCTTGTTCACTGTAGGGCACTGTTTCGTTTTACCGTATTTAATGTCGGGCTCTGTTTAATTTTACCTTGTTCACTGTAGGGCACTGTTTCATTGTACCGTATTTAATGTCGGGCTGTGTTTAATTTTACATTGTTGACTGTAGGGCACTGTTTCATTGTACCGTATTTAATGTCGGGCTGTGTTTAATTGTACCTTGTTCACTGTAGGGCACTGTTTCATTGTACCGTATTTAATGTCGGGCTGTGTTTAATTTTACCTTGCTCAGTGGAGGGCACTGTTACATTGTACTGCGTTTAATGTCGTGCTCTGTTTAATTTTACATTGTTCACTGTAGCGCACTGTTTCATTGTACCGTATTTAATGTCGGGCTGTGTTTAATTTTACATTGTTCACTGTAGGGCACTGTTTCATTGTACCGTATTTAATGTCGGGCTCTGTTTAATTTTACATTGTTCAGTGTAGGGCACTGTTTCATTGTACCGTATTTAATGTCGGGCTCTGTTTAATTTTACATTGTTGCTGGTAGGGCACTGTTTCATTGTACCGTATTTAATGTCGGGCTGTGTTTTATTTTACATTGTTCAGTGTAGGGCACTGATTCATTGCACCGTATTTAATGTCGGGTTCTGTTTAATTTTACATTGTTCAGTGTAGGGCACTGATTCATTGCACCGTATTTTATGTCGGGTTCTGTTTAATTTTACATTGTTCAGTGTAGGGCACTGTTTCATTGTACCGTATTTAATGTCGGGCTCTGTTTAATTTTACATTGTTCACTGTAGGGCACTGTTTCATTGTACCGTATGTATTGTCGGGCTCTGTTTTATTTTACATTGTTCACAGTAGGGCCCTGTTTCATTGTACTGTATTTAATGTCGGGCTCTGTTTAATTTTACTTTGTTCACTGTAGGTCACTGTTTCATTGTACCGTATTTAATGTCGGGCTCTGTTTAATTTTACATTGTTGCTGGTAGGGCGCTGATTAATTGTACCGTATTTAATGTCGGGCTGTGTTATATTTTACATTGTTCACTGTAGGGCACTGTTTCATTGTACCGTATTTAATGTCGGGCTCTGTTAGATTTTACCTTGTTCAGTGTAGGGCACTGTTTCATTGTACCGTATTTGCTGTGTGGCTGTGTTTCATTGTACATTGTTCACTGTAGGGCACTGTTTCATTGTACCGTATTTAATGTCGGGCTGTGTTTAATTTTACATTGTTCAGTGTAGGGCACTGTTTCATTGTACTGTATTTAATGTCGGGCTCTGTTTAATTTTGCCTTGTTCACTGTAGGGCACTGTTTCATTGTACTGTATTTAATGTCGGGCTCTGTTTAATTTTAGCTTGTTCAGTGTAGGGGACTGTTTCATTGTACCGTATTTAATGTCGGGCTCTGTTCAATTTTACATTGTTCAGTGTAGGGCACTGTTTCATGGTACCGTATTTAATGTCGGGCTCTGTTTAATTTTACCTTGTTCACTGTAGGGCACTGTTTCGTTTTACCGTATTTAATGTCGGGCTCTGTTTAATTTTACCTTGTTCACTGTAGGGCACTGTTTCATTGTACCGTATTTAATGTCGGGCTGTGTTTAATTTTACATTGTTGACTGTAGGGCACTGTTTCATTGTACCGTATTTAATGTCGGGCTGTGTTTAATTGTACCTTGTTCACTGTAGGGCACTGTTTCATTGTACCGTATTTAATGTCGGGCTGTGTTTAATTTTACCTTGCTCAGTGGAGGGCACTGTTACATTGTACTGCGTTTAATGTCGTGCTCTGTTTAATTTTACATTGTTCACTGTAGCGCACTGTTTCATTGTACCGTATTTAATGTCGGGCTGTGTTTAATTTTACATTGTTCACTGTAGGGCACTGTTTCATTGTACCGTATTTAATGTCGGGCTCTGTTTAATTTTACATTGTTCAGTGTAGGGCACTGTTTCATTGTACCGTATTTAATGTCGGGCTCTGTTTAATTTTACATTGTTGCTGGTAGGGCACTGTTTCATTGTACCGTATTTAATGTCGGGCTGTGTTTTATTTTACATTGTTCAGTGTAGGGCACTGATTCATTGCACCGTATTTAATGTCGGGTTCTGTTTAATTTTACATTGTTCAGTGTAGGGCACTGATTCATTGCACCGTATTTTATGTCGGGTTCTGTTTAATTTTACATTGTTCAGTGTAGGGCACTGTTTCATTGTACCGTATTTAATGTCGGGCTCTGTTTAATTTTACCTTGTTCACTGTAGGGCACTGTTTCATTGTACCGTATTTAATGTCGGGCTCTGTTTAATTTTACCTTGTTCACTGTAGGGCACTGTTTCATTGTACTGTATTTAATGTCGAGCTCTGTTTAATTTTACATTGTTCACTGTAGGGCACTGTTTCATTGTACTGTATTTAATGTCGGGCTCTTTTTAATTTTACATTGTTCACTGTAGGGCACCGTTTCATTGTACCGTATTTAATGTCGGGCTCTGTTTAATTTTACCTTGTTCACTGTAGGGAACTATTTCATTGTACCGTATTTAATGTCGGGCTCTGTTTAATTTTACTTTGTACACTGTAGGGCACTGTTTCATGGTACCGTATTTAATGTCGGGCTCTGTTTAATTTTACAGCGTTCAATGTAGGGCACTGTTTCATTGTACTGTATTTAATGTCGGGCTCTGTTTAATTTTACATTGTTCAGTGTAGGGCACTGTTTCATTGCACCGTATTTAATGTCTGGCTCTGTTTAATTTGACCTTGTTCACTGTAGGGCACTGTTTCATTGTACTATATTTAATGTCGGGCTCTGTTTAACTTTACTTTGTACACTGTAGGGCACTGTTTCATTGTTCAGTATTTAATAGAACATAGAACATAGAAAATACAGCACAGAACAGGCCCTTCGGCCCACGATGTTGTGCCGAACCTTTGTCCTAGATTAATCATAGATTATCATTGAATTTACAGTGCAGAATGAGGCCATGAGGCCCTTTGAGTCTGCACCAGCTCTTGGAAAGAGCACCCTACCCAAACTCAACACCTCCACCCAACAGCAAGGGCAATTTGGACATTAAGGGCAATTTGTCATTGGCCAATTCACCTTACCCGCACATCTTTGGACTGTGGGTGGAAACCGGAGCACCCGGAGGAAACCCACGCAGACACGTGGAGGACGTGCAGACTCCGCACAGACAATGACCCAAGCTGGAATCGAACCTGGGACCATGGATCTGTGAAGCAATTGTGCTATCCACAATGCTACCGTGCTGCCCTTAAGAACAAATACATCTACACTATATCATTTTCCCGTAATCCATGTACCTATCCAACAGCTGCTTGAAGGTCCCTAATGTTTCCGACTCAACTACTTCCACAGGCAGTGCATTCCATGCCCCCACTACTCTCTGGGTAAAGAACCTACCTCTGATATCCCTCCTATATCTTCCACCTTTCATGTTAAATTTATGTCCCCTTGTAATGGTGTGTTCCACCTGGGGAAAAAATCTCTGACCGTCTACTCTATCTATTCCCCTGATCATCTTATAAACCTCTATCAAGTCGCCCCTCATCCTTCTCCGCTCGAATGAGAAAAGGCCTAGCACCCTCACCCTTTCCTCGTAAGACCTACTCTCCATTCCAGGCAACGCCCTGGTAAATCTTCTTTGCACCTTTTCCAGAACTTCCACATCCTTCCTAAAATGAGGCGACCAGAACTGTACACAGTACTCCAAATGTGGCCTTACCAAAGTTTTGTACAGCTGCATCATTACCTCATGGCTCTTAAATTCAATCCCTCTGTTAATGAACGCGAGCACACCATAGGCCTTCTTCACAGCTCTATCCACTTGAGTGGCAACTTTCAAAGATGTATGAACATAGACCCCAAGGTCTCTCTGCTCCTCCACAATGCCAAGAACTCTACCGTTAACCCTGTATTCCGCATTCATATTTGTCCTTCCAAAATAGACAACCTCACACTTTTCAGGGTTAAACTCCATCTGCCACTTCTCAGCCCAGCTCTGCATCCTATCTATGTCTCTTTGCAGCCGACAACAGCCCTCCTTACTATCCACAACTCCACCAATCTTCGTATCGTCTGCAAATTTACTGACCCACCCTTCAACTCCCTCATCCAAGTCATTCATGAAAATCACAAACAGCAGAGGACCCAGAACTGATCCCTGCGGTACACCACTGGTAACTGGGATCCAGGCTGAATATTTGCCATCCACCACCACTCTCTGACTTCTATCGGTTAGCCAGTTCGTTATCCAACTGGCCAAATTTCCCACTATCCCATGCCTCCTTATTTTGTGCAGAAGCCTACCATGGGGCACTTTATCAAATGCCTTACTAAAATCCATGTACACTACATCCACTGCTTTACCTTCATCCACATGCTTGGTCACCTCCTCAAAGAATTCAATAAGATTTGTAAGGCAAGATCTACCCCTCACAAATCCGTGCTGACTCTCCCTAATCAAGCAGTGTCTTTCCAGATGCTCAGAAATCCTATCCTTCAGTACCCTTTCCATTACTTTGCCTACCACCGAAGTAAGACTAACTGGCCTGTAATTCCCAGGGTTATCCCTAGTTCCTTTTTTGAACAGGGGCACGACATTCGCCACTCTCCAATCCCCTGGTACCACCCCTGTTGACAATGAGGACGAAAAGATAATTGCCAACGGCTCTGCAATTTCATCTCTTGCTTCCCATAGAATCCTTGGATATACCCGTCAGGCCCGGGGGACTTGTCTATCCTTAAGTTTTTCAAAATGCCCAACACATCTTCCTTCCTAACAAGTATTTCCTCGAGCTTACCAATCTGTTTCACACTGTCCTCTCCAACAATATCGCCCCTCTCATTTGTAAATACAGAAGAAAAGTACTCATTCAAGACCTCGCCTATCTCTTCAGACTCAATACACAATCTCCCGCTACTGTCCTTGATCGGACCTACCCTCGCTCTAGTCATTCTCATATTTCTCACATATGTGTAAAAGGCCTTGGGGTTTTCCTTGATCCTACCCGCCAAAGATTGTTCATGCCCTCTCTTAGCTCTCCTAATCCCTTTCTTCAGTTCACTCCTGGCTATCTTGTATCCCTCCAATGCCCTATCTGAACCTTGTTTCCTCAGCCTTACATAAGTCACCTTTTTCCTCTTAACAAGACATTCAACCTCTCTTGTCAACCATGGTTCCCTCACTCGACCATCTCTTCCCTGCCTGACAGGGACATACATATCAAGGACACGTAGCACCTGCTCCTTGAACAAGTTCCACATTTCACTTGTGTCCTTCCCTGCCAGCCTATGTTCCCAACTTATGCACTTCAATTCTTGTCTGACAACATCGTATTTACCCTTCCCCCTTGCCCTGTTGCACGTACCTATCCCTCTCCGTTACTAAAGTGAAAGTCACAGAATTGTGGTCACTATCTCCAAAATGCTCCCCCACTAACAAATCTATCACTTGCCCTGGTTCATTACCCAGTACTAAATCCAATATTGCCCCTCCTCTGGTTGGACAATCTACATACTGTGTTAGAAAAGCTTCCTGGACACACTGCACAAACACCACCCCATCCAAACTATTTGATCTAAAGAGTTTCCACTCAATATTTGGGAAGTTAAAGTCGCCCATGACTACTACCCTATGACTTCTGCACCTTTCCAAAATCTGTTTCCCAATCTGTTCCTCCACATCTCTGCTACTATTGGGGGGCCTATAGAAAACTCCTAACAAGGTGACTGCTCCTTTCCTATTTCTGACTTCAACCCATACTACCTCAATAGGGTGATACTCCTCGAACTGCCTTTCTGCAGCTGTTATACTATCTCTAATTAATAATGCCACCCGCCCCCCCACCTCTTTTACCACCCTCCCTAATCTTATTGAAACATCTATAACCAGGGACCTCCAACAACCATTTCTGCCCCTCTTCTATCCAAGTTTCCGTGATGGCCACCACATCGTAGTCCCAAGTACCGATCCATGCCTTAAGTTCACCCATCTTACTGTGCAATCAATCTGCGTGCTGTCAGTTTGTACACCTTCGAGTAGAAAGAGAGAAAGAAATCCATCTTCAAATACTCTGAACATAATTCTGAAAGTGCCCCATTTTTGGGCTCTTCCTGTGCACAAGCTGCCTGCAGAATCCCCCAAATTAAAAACAAGGTGAGAGAGGAGCGTCAGGGGTGTGTTACCAGAAATCAGTTGGGGTTATCAAACTGACCGTTTTCATTGAATCCAAATTGTTTCATTGTAAATTCTAATCTCAGAAATTGACATCAGAGGAATTCAGTGAAAAATCCCATTGAACCTCCTTGTCTAATAAAATGATGTTGTTGCCGATGACCCTGTATTTATTCAGGAATAAACTTTAAATCTCCCAGTGGGAAAAATCAAATTGAATCCCAATTTATAGAGCAGCTCACTGAGGAAATCTGTCTGTGAGAAACAGAATAAGATTGTCCCCATCAAAGACTCCCACGACAGCAATGTCCTGGGGTTCCTTGCCGGTCTTTACTCAGAGTATAGAAAGCTGTCCTTGGGAGACAGACGAATAGACATCCCAAACTAATCAGAAACTCAGGAGGAAATAAATATTAACATCAAGACTGAAGTAAGCACAGGACTTTGCTAGATCTGTTGCTGTGCCCTGAATTAACATAACCACAGACAGGACAAATGCCTCTGGCCTCTCCTGTGAAGACACATCTTTAGTAAATAATCACAGCGGACAGACTGAAAACATTCATGACAGAAAGTCAGGGGGTAGGTCTGCACACAGATCTCTGAGGAGATCTCAACCAATACTGTTTCTAATCATTTCCCAATAGAATTTTAACTTATGCTTCAATTCTGTTACACAGAAATGTGGTCCCTGTGGGAGGATTGTGTTAAGACAGCAGTTGCTGGATCCAATGCTGTGTAATTTATCAACAGTAAGGAGATTGGTATCTCTTGTCAGTCATTTACATGTCAATAGTGAGCTGTCCTCAGAGGCAGACATTCCACACGTGTCAGAGACTGGGGCTGGAGATTGCTCACAGCTCACTGAGGATAAATCTGAGTCTGAGGGACCAATCCTCCCACTTCACTGAAAACATTGCCCCTCTTGTTCAGTGTGTGTCTGTGTGTGTTGCTGAGTGCAGCTTCAGTGTGAAGTGAGAGAGCTTGAAGTGAGAGCTGTTGGTGGTGTGAGGAAGTGGAGTTCACCGATCCTACCTGCCCCAGCTTGTATTGTGCCTGGTGGGAGTGGGACCATCCAGGGCTGCAGGCCCAGCCTCCTGTCCTCCCACCCCTCTGCCTGAGGTGGGACTGGGACCATCCAGGGCTGCAGGCCCGGCCTCCTGTCCCCCAACCCTCTGCCTGAGGTGGGAGTGGGACCATCCAGGGCTGCAGGCCCGGCCTCCTGTCCTCCCACCCCTCTGCCTGAGGTGGGACTGGGACCATCCAGGGCTGCAGGCCCGGCCTCCTGTCCTCCCACCCCTCTGCCTGAGGTGGGAGTGGGACCATCCAGGGCTGCAGGCCCAGCCTCCTGTCCTCCCACCCCTCTGCCTTAGGTGGGAGTGGGACCATCCAGGGCTGCAGGCCCAGCCTCCTGTCCCCCACCCCTCTGCCTGAGGTGGGAGTGGGACCATCCAGGGCTGCAGGCCCGGCCTCCTGTCCTCCCACCCCTCTGCCTGAGGTGGGACTGGGACCATCTAGGGCTGCAGGCCCGGCCTCCTGTCCTCCCACCCCTCTGCCTGAGGTGGGAGTGTGACCATCCAGGGCTGCAGGCCCGGCCTCCTGTCCTCCCACCCCTCTGCCTGAGATGGGAGTGGGACCATCCAGGGCTGCAGTCCCAGCCTCCTGTCCTCCCACCCCTCTGTCTGAGGTAGGAGTGTGACCATCCAGGGCTGCAGGCCCGGCCTCCTGTCCTCCCACCCCTCTGCCTGAGGTGGGAGTGGGACCATCCAGGGCTGCAGGCCCAGCCTCCTGTTCTCCCACCCCTCTGCCTGAGGTGGGACTGGGACCATCCAGGGCTGCAGGCCCAGCCTCCTGTCCTCCCACCCCTCTGCCTGAGGTGGGAGTGGGACCATCCAGGGCTGCAGGCCCGGCCTCCTGTCCTCCCACCCCTCTGCCTGAGGTGGGAGTGGGACCATCCAGGGCTGCAGGCCCAGTCTCCTGCCCCCCCCACCCCCACCCCTCTGCCTGAGGTGGGAGTGGGGCCACGTGGGGACTGCGGACCCTGTCCTCCCGCCCCTCTGCCTGAGGTGGGAGTGGGACCATCGCGGACTGCGGACCCTGTCCTCCCACCCCTCTGCCTGAGGTGGGAGTGGGACCATTGGGGACTGCGGACCCTGTCCTCCCACCCCTCTGCCTGAGGTGAGAGTGGAACCATCGGGGACTGCGGACTCTGTCCCCCCACCCCTCTGTCTGAGGTGGGAGTGGGACCATTGGGGATTGCGGACCCTGTCCTCCCACCCCTCTGCCTGAGGTGGGACTGAGACCATCGGGGACTGCGGACCCTGTCCTCCCACCCCTCTGCCTGAGGTGGGAGTGGGACCATCGGGGACTGCGGACTCTGTCCTCCCACCCCTCTGCCTGAGGTGGGAGTGGGACCATTGGGGACTGCGAACCCTGTCCTCCCACCCCTTTGCCTCAGGTGGGAGTGGGACCATCGGGGACTGCGGACCCTGTCCTCCCACCCCTCTGCCTGAGGTGGGAGTGGGACCATTGGGGACTGCGGACCCTGTCCTCCCACCCCTCTGCCTGAGGTGGGAGTGGGACCATCGGGGACTGCGGACCCTGTCCTCCCACCCCTCTGCCTGAGGGGGGAGTGGGACCATCGGGGACTGCGGACCCTGTCCTCCCACCCCTCTGCCTGAGGTGGGAGTGGGACCATTGGGGACTGCGAACTCTGTCCTCCCACCCCTCTGCCTGAGGTGGGAGTGGGACCATTGGGGACTGCGGACCCTGTCCCCCCACCCCTCTGCCTGAGGTGGGAGTGCGACCATCGGGGACTGCGGACCCTGTCCTCCCACCCCTCTGCCTGAGGTGGGAGTGGGACCCTCGGGGACTGCGGACCCTGTCCTCCCACCCCTCTGCCTGAGGTGGGAGTGGGACCATTGGGGGCTGCGGACTCTGTCCTCCCACCCCTCTGCCTGAGGTGGGAGTGGGACCATTGGGGACTGCGGACCCTGTCCTCCCACCCCTCTGCCTGAGGTGGGAGTGGGACCATGGGCGACTGCGGACTCTGTCCTCCCACCCCTCTGCCTGAGGTGGGACTGGGACCATTGGGGACTGCGAACCCTGTCCTCCCACCCCTCTGCCTGAGGTGGGAGTGGGACCATTGGGGACTGCGGACCCTGTCCTCCCACCCCTCTGCCTGAGGTGGGAGTGGGACCATCGGGGACTGCGGACCCTGTCCTCCCACCCCTCTGCCTGAGGTGGGAGAGGGACCATCGGGGACTGCGGACCCAGTCCTCCCACCCCTCTGCCTGAGGTGGGAGTGGGACCATCGGGGACTGCGGACCCTGTCCTCCCACCCCTCTGCCTGAGGTGGGACTGGGACCATCGGGGACTGCGGACCCTGTCCCCCCACCCCTCTGCCTGAGGTGGGAGTGGGACCATCGTGGACTGCGGACCCTGTCCTCCCACCCCCCTGCCTGAGGTGGGAGAGGGACCATCGGGGACTGCGGACCCTGTCCTCCCACCCCTCTGCCTGAGGAGGGAGTGTGACCATCGGGGACTGCGGACCCTGTCCTCCCACCCCTCTGCCTGAGGTGGGAGTGGGACCATTGGGGACTGCGGACCCTGTCCTCCCACCCCTCTGCCTGAGGTGGGAGTCGGGCCATCGGGGACTGCGGACCCTGTCCCCCCACCCGTCTGCCTGAGGTGGGAGTGGGACCATCGGGGACTGCGGACCCTGTCCTCCCACCCCTCTGTCTGAGGTGGGAGTGGGACCATCGGGGACTGCGGGCCCTGTCCTCCCACCCCTCTGCCTGAGGTGGGAGTGGGACCATTGGGGACTGCGGACCCTGTCCTCCCACCCCTCTGCCTGAGGTGGGAGTGGGACCATTGGGGGCTGCGGACCCTGTCCCCCCACCCCTCTGCCTGAGGTGGGAGTGGGACCATCGGGGACTGCGGACCCTGTCCTCCCACCCCTCTGCCTGAGGTGGGAGTGGGACCATCGGGGACTGCGGACCCTGTCCTCCCACCCCTCTGCCTGAGGTGGGAGTGGGACCATCGGGGACTGCGGACCCTGTCCTCCCACCCCTCTGCCTGAGGTGGGAGTGGGACCATTGGCGACTGCGGACTCTGTCCTCCCACCCCTCTGCCTGAGGTGGGAGTGGGACCATCGGGGACTGCAGACCCTGTCCTCCCACCCCTCTGCCTGAGGTGGGAGTGGGACCATCGGGGACTGCGGACCCTGTCCTCCCACCCCTCTGCCTGAGGTTGGAGTGGGACCATCGGGGACTGCGGACTCTGACCTCCAACCCCTCTGCCTGAGGTGGGAGAGGGACCATTGGGGACTGCGGACCCTGTCCTCCCACCCCTCTGCCTGAGGTGGGAGTGCGACCATCGGGGACTGCGGACCCTGTCCTCCCACCCCTCTGCCTGAGGTGGGAGAGGGACCATTGGGGACTGCGGACCCTGTCCTCCCACCCCTCTGCCTGAGGTGGGAGTGGGACCATTGGGGGCTGCGGACTCTGTCCTCCCACCCCTCTGCCTGAGGTGGGAGTGGGACCATTGGGGACTGCGGACCCTGTCCTCCCACCCCTCTGCCTGAGGTGGGGGTGGGACCATCGGGGACTGCGGACCCTGTCCTCCCACCCCTCTGCCTGAGGTGGGAGTGGGACCATTGGGGACTGCGGACCCTGTCCTCCCACCCCTCTGCCTGAGCCGGGAGGAGGTCACCGAGGAGGTTTCGTGGTCTCCCATCAGGGGGAGGCCCATAAAGTGTTCTGGTCGGCGGCCGTCCTGCGCTGCCACGCCTGCAGAGGGCTGGGGCACCTCCGGCGCCACTGCCCCCCCCCTGCCAGCACTGCCCCCCTCTCCTCTGCCCAGCGGCCGGCCCCAGACCCCCCCGCGGCCGCTGGAGGGGGTGCGGAGGAGGGGGAGGGGGATGCTGCCGGGGCCTCTCCCGCCATGGAGGCCGTGCAGCAGGGCGATCCCGAGCCGCCCCCTCCCCGCAAGCGCCGCCTGCCCGGGCAAGGGGGGGTTCGCTGCCCCCTCCCCGGGCGAGGAGGGTGGGGGTCTCCCGTGTTGGTGCCCATCCCCCTGACGCCTGGCCCGGGGCACACAATGAAGAGAAGCAAGGCCGGGGGGGGCCTCCGAGGCCCCCGAGCCCCTCGAGCTGCTGTCGCCCCCCGAGCAGGAGGACCCGGGGTCGAGTGGAGACGGAACCCCTGGGGTCCCGTCCCGCCCGGTGCAAGTTTCCTCCCCGGACGCCTCCTCTTCACCATCGCCGGGGGCCGGCAGCAGCAGCGACCGCTCATCGTGCCACTGTGGGCCGTGGAAGGGGGAGGACGGGGAAGGCTCCCCGCCCTCTACACCCGAGCGGGCGACGCCGGAGAGCCCTGTTTTCAACCCGGACATGTTTCCGGGGGGCCTCCCCGAGGTCCCGGAGTCGCCGACGTGGGTGGAGGCACCGTCCACGGGCCCTGAGCCGCGGGAGGAGCCTGCGAGGGACCTGCCTGAGGACGACCCTGGGGGTGGGGTCGACTCGGGCCAAGGGTTAGCCGGTGTGTCCGTGCCGCCCGCCATACTCCATGTGGCGGGGGACTTGAGCTCGGGAGGTGACCATTCGGAGGAGGAAGGCTGCTCGGTGGCGGGTGAGGAGGAGGATTTAGACTCTCTCTGCAGAGGCAGAGGGCACCCTCACACCCGGCACCGAGTCTCCCCTCGTCCCCCCTGGGGAACTCCGGACATTTCTGGGAGCGCACCACGGTCACCCGGACTGTGTGCGGCTGGCCCTGGACAGCTGGGGAAACCTGGGGCTGCTCCTTGGCTCCGCCCGGGCCTATGCCAGAGAGGCCCGGGAGTTCGATCAAGACCAGGAGGAGCAGCGCCAAGCTGCTCAGTTCCTTGTGGGACTCCTGAGGGAGTGGAGGGGGCGGTACCCCCACTCTGAGCACTAAAGGTGATGGATAACTATTGCTGCTGACATGGAGGTAACCATGGCCAGCCTCAACATTTTCAGCCGGAGATCTTGGGGGGTCAAGGAGCCGGTGCCAGGCCGTCTGCTGCACCTAAAGGCCCGTTTCGGGGCAGGGTTAATTCACTTTGTAAATGTATCCGCTCCCGTGGCCGGACCGCAGCAGGCGGCTTTCTTCCAAAAGGTGTCCACTCTTCTCGGCACCATCCAGGTGGGCGAGTTGTTATTGAAAATATGGAAAGATGTGTCATTTGAAACATGGAAGTCTGGCAATATCTGGTCTGGGAGAAACATGAGAGGATACAGGGAAAGATCCCACCAAGGGTTAACAGCAGCTGCCAGGAGAGGATTGTAAAATGCAGATAGCCTTGCTCAAGCAGGCTCAGCAAACAAGACAAACAGGATTTTGAATGAAGCCAAAAACAATGGCCCACACCTTCAAAGAACAACAAACAAAGAACAAAGAAATGTACAGCACAGGAACAGGCCCTTCGGCCCTCCAAGCCCGTGCCGACCATACTGCCCGACTAAACTACAATCTTCTACACTTCCTGGGTCCGTATCCTTCTATTCCCATCCTATTCATATATTTGTCAAGATGCCCCTTAAATGTCCCTATCGTCCCTGCCTCCACTACCTCCTCCGGTAGTGAGTTCCAGGCACCCACTACCCTCTGCGTAAAAAACTTGCCTCGTACATCTACTCTAAACTTTGCCCCTCTCACCTTAAACCTATGCCCCCTAGTAATTGACCCCTCTACCCTGGGGAAAAGCCTCTGACTATCCACTCTGTCTATGCCCCTCATAATTTTGTATACCTCTATCAGGTCGCCCCTCAACCTCCTTTGTTCCAGTGAGAACAAACCGAGTTTATTCAATCGCTCCTCATAGCTTATGCCCTCCATACCAGGCAACATTCTGGTAAATCTCTTCTGCACCCTCTCTAAAGCCTCCACATCCTTCTGGTAGTGTGGCGACCAGAATTGAACACTATACTCCAAGTGTGGCCTAACTAAGGTTCTATACAGCTGCAACATGACTTGCCAATTCTTATACTCAAAAAGAGTATAAGAAAGTAACTGTCTTAGTTCGCAGTTTTCATGAAAGTAACTGTCTTAGTTCGCAGCTGGTAAAAAGGATGAGGTTCAGTTGAATTTGGTGATAATTCTAGGTGTGAAAATTTGCTAAACCAAGTAAATTAAAGAAAACTGGAGACTATCAGTCTACGAGAAACATAATTCAAAGCCAAAATCAAAGTCAAAATTATGAGCTGAGGACACAATTGGAAAATAAAACTACAGAAATGACAGGAATTAAAAGTAACACCTCTTGAAACCAAAGCATTTTGATCATCACACAGGAAACACTGTAATCAGATCTCTGATATGCAGTTATGTCAAAATGAATACTTAGTTGGATTAGAAGGTTTAGTCAAACGTACTTTGTACAATCAAAGTGAAATTAGTTACTTTACAATAAAATCATAAAAGCTAGAAAACTGTTAGAAAAATATATAAACCCAGAGACCAGGGCAGGAACTACCAGAACCAGAACCAGAACTCAGAGGGAGGGAGAGAGAGAAGCAGAGAAGAAACAAGCAGCTCAGAGTCAGATTACAGTCAGCTCGGCCATGGGAAAGACAAAGCACAGCAGCCGAGCTAAAACAGCTAATACATCTCAGGAAGACTATAATTCAAAGAGTCAGCTCTATGTCAGCTCAGAGATAGCCAGCAGAGTCAGCTCTCACAGCTCGGTACATGGGAAAGACAGGACACAGCAACCGAGCTCATCAGCGATTACATCTAAAGAAGACCAGACTTTATAAAGAAGATTGATTGTCAAGGTGGGCCTGAAGGTCCCTTCAACCACCCAGAAGGATCCAGAAGCAAGGTCTTTTTCCTTTCTGTAAAGAAAGTATTTGCAGCTTTTAAAAGAAAAAATATAATAATAAAATAACTTAATTTAACCTGAAATAGTGGTTATTCCAAAGTCTACTTTACTTACTTAGCAATGCGGGACCCAGGATTGATGCTACTAAGTGGGAAGTAGATTAAATCTTCGGTGAAGGTATGGGTTATACCGGGGGATAACTTGACAATATAGTTTGACCTGAATAGCACCCACTGAAGCCTGCATCGGAGTCGGGAGTGAGAATCCTGATCACCATTTAGAATCTCGGCCCTTTTTGGTAGAGGGGGAATTCTAAGAATAGTGGTGAGTTTTCAAAAACAGAGTGCATCGTCCTCGGAGGGGATTTTAATTGCACCCTCAAGGACAAGGACCGCACTGGAGTCCAGTGCGGCCCGGCGGCGGTGGTGAAGTTGAGGGACCTGGTTAGGTCCTTTGACTTGGTGGATGTCTGGCGGACTCTCCATCCTGAATTGCGGGTGCGCACCTCTGTGCGGCCCCAGTTCAGAGCGTCCAGCATCGACCGTCTTTACATTTCCAAGACGTACTTCCCCAGCGTTCCGACGGCCTCCATGGAGCAGGTGCCGAGCTCGGATCACCACCTGGTGTGGGCGGGTCTCGCCCCGTCCCGCGCTCAGACACGGTCCGCGTACTGGCACTTTAACAACCTGCTGCTGGAGGACGAGCGGTTCCTGGACTCGTTCTGCCGTTTCTGGGCCGGCTGGAGAAGGAAGCGGGGTGGCTTCCCCTCCATGAGGCTACGGTGGGATGTGGGCAAGGCCCAGAACCGTGCCGTCTGTCAGGGGTACACGAAGGGGTCTACGGCGGGGCGGAACTCCACGATCGCCAACCTGGCTGAGGAACTCCTCGATCTGGAGTCACGTCTCGCTCAGCCTGATGAGGCCCGGCCCTGGGGCTGGTGTACAGGGAGAAGAGGGGCGCACTGCGGGACCTGCAACTGGCCGGGTCCTGCGGCGCGTACGTGAGGTCGCGGATCCGTCTCCTAACGGACATGGACCGCGGCTCCCGCTTCTTCTACTCGCTGGAAAGAGGACGCCGGGCTGTGGGTGCCGTGGGAAGGGCTGGGTGGCGGAGGGCTGTGGGTGCCGTGGGAAGGGCTGGGTGGCGGCCGGGGGTCCCTGGAGCGGGGGCAGGCGCTGCCCACGGGCACACTCGAAGCTTCCCGGGCTGGCTGGGCCCCGCAGGGGGTGGGCTGCCGGACCGACCCCCATTCTCACACTTTCATTGGGCGGGCATTGGGTGAGGTTTGGTCTCTTTTCCTGTTCTGTTGGGGCTGTGCTCCACCCGCGGTTTGGGGCACTCCCCACATTTTGTTTTGTCCATCAGTTACTTCTGGTCTGTTTTGCTTTGTTGTGTCCCAGCTCCAGGCCGATGCCAGCGTCGGGCGCTGCCTCACCCTGCCCGCGGGGAGAGCGGGCAGGACAGGCAATCTCAGGGAAAACAGATCCAAATAAACATTATATAGACATCAAATAAACAGCACCATCAAACTGTCCGACCCGAGACAATGCTGCTGGGGGAGGGGGACCGCGGCTGCTGGGGGAGGGGGACTGCGGCTGCTGGGGGAGGGGGACCGCGGCTGCTGGGGAGGGGGACCGTGGCTGCTGGGGGAGGGGGACCACGGCTGCTGGGGGAGGGGGACCGCGGCTGCTGGGGGAGGGGACGAGGACCGCGGCTGCTGGGGGAGGGGGACCGCGGCTGCTGGGGGAGGAGGACCGCGGCTGCTGGGGGAGGGGGACCGCGGCTGCTGGGGGAGGGGGACCGCGGCTGCTGGGGGAGGGTGACCGCGGCTGCTGGGTGAGTGGGGCCGCGGCTGCTGGGGAGGGGGACCGCGGCTGCTGGGGGAGGGGGACCGCGGCTGCTGGGGGAGGGGGACCGCGGCAGCTGGGGGAGGGGGACCCCGGCTGCTGGGTGAGTGGGGCCGCGGCTGCTGGGGAGGGGGACCGCGGCTGCTGGGGGAGGGGGACCGCGGCTGCTGGGGGAGGGGGACCGCGGCTGCTGGGGAGGGGGACCGCGGCTGCTGGGTGAGTGGGGCCGCGGCTGCTGGGGGAGGGGGACCGCGGCTGCTGGGGGAGGGGGACCGCGGCTGCTGGGGGAGGGGGACCGCGGCTGCTGGGGAGGGGGACCGCGGCTGCTGGGGGAGGGGGACCGCGGCTGCTGGGGGAGGGGGACCGCGGCTGCTGGGGGAGGGGGACCCCGGCTGCTGGGTGAGTGGGGCCGCGGCTGCTGGGGAGGGGTACCGCGGCTGCGGGGGAGGTGGACCACGGCTGCGGGGGGAGGGGGAGGGATCGCGGCTGCTGGGGGAGGGGGACCGCGGCTGCTGGGTGAGTGGGGCCGCGGCTGCTGGGGGAGGGGGACCGCGGTTGCTGAGGGAGGGGGACCGCGGCTGCTGGGGGAGGGGGACCCCGGCTGCTGGGTGAGTGGGGCCGCGGCTTCTGGGGGAGGGGGACTGCGGCTGCTGGGGAGGGGGACCGCGGCTGCTGGGGGAGGGGGACCGCGGCTGCTGGGGAGGGGGACCGCGGCTGCGGGGGGAGGCGGACCACGGCTGCGGGGGAGGGGGAGGGATCGCGGCTGCTGGGGGAGGGGGAGTGGGAACGCGGCTGCTGGGGAGGGGGAGGGGTCCGCGGCTGCTGGGGGAGGGGGAGGGATCGCGGCTGCTGGGGGAGTGGTGTCCCGAAGCGTGGTACATTGGCGAGACCATGCAGACGCTGCGACAACGAATGAACGGACATCGCGCGACAATCACCAGGCAGGAATGTTCCCTTCCAGTCGGGGAACACTTCAGCAGTCAAGGGCATTCAGCCTCTGATCTCCGGGTAAGCGTTCTTCAAGGCGGCCTTCAGGACGCGCAACAACGCAGAATCTCCGAGCAGAAGCTTATATCCAAGTTCCGCACACATGAGTGCGGCCTCAACCGGGACCTGGGATTCATGTCGCATTACATTCATCCCCCACCATCTGGCCTGCAAAGTCCTACCAACTGTCCTGGCTTGGTACAATTCACACCTCTTTAACCTGGGGTTACCCCATCTCTGGATCTGTAAAGATTTAATCACCTGCTAATGCTCGCATTCCAAGCTTTGTTTGGCATCTTTGAATTTGTCTATATATATGTTTCTGGAACATACCTCTTCATTCACCTGAGGAAGGAGCAGCGCTCCGAAAGCTAGTGACATCGAAACAAACCTGTTGGACTTTAACCTGGTGTTGTAAGACTTCTTACTGTGCTCACCCCAGTCCAACGCCGGCATCTCCACATCATCTGTAAATACAGATATACTGCCCAGGGACCACTGCAAATAGTGATATACTACCCAGTGACCACTGTAAATAAAGGAATACCGCCCAGGAACCACTGTAAATGAAGACTGTCTACACAAGGACTACTGGAATTAATGATATACTACCCAGGAACAACTACAGATGATGTTATACTATCCAGTGATCATTGCAAATAATGATATACTACGCAGGGACCACTGCAGGTAATGATATACTACACAGAGCCACTGTAAATAATGATATACTGCCCAGGCACACTGTAAGTAATGATATACTACCAGGGACCACTGTAAATAATGATATACTGCCCAGGGACCACTGTAAATAATGATATACTACGCAGGGACCACTGCAGATAATGATATACTGCACAGAGCCACTGTAAATAATGATGTACTGCCCAGGCACACTGTAAATAATGATATACTTCCAGGGACAACTGTAAATAATGATATACTTCCCAGGGACCACTGTAAATAATGATATAGTGCCCAGGCACACTGTAAATAATGATATACTACCCAGGGACAATTGTAAGTAATGATATTAAACCCAGGGACAATTGTAAATAATGATATACTACCCAGAGGACACTGTAAATAATGATATTCCACCCAGTGACCACTGTAAATAATGATATGCTACCTAGGTACCACTGTAAATAATGATATACCACTCAGGGACCCCAGTGAATAATGATCTCCTGCATAGGATCACTGTAAATAATGATATGCTACCCAGGGACCACTGTAAATATTGATATTGTACGCCGGGACAGCTGTTAACATTTACAAATAACCCAGGGACCACTGTTAATAATGATATACTTCCCAGGGACCACTGGAAATAATGATAAACTACCCAGGAACCACTGTAAATAAGATATAGTGCACAGGGCCCACTGTAAATAATGATATACCAGCCAGTGACCACTGTAAATAATGATATTCTAATCAGAGACAACAGTAAATAATGATATACTGCCCAGGGACCATTGTAAATAAAGATATACTGCAAATGCATATTTTCAAGATAATGACACTGTCTTGTGCTAATTGTCAAGGTCAAGGGATTGAATACACAGCAACATGAATGCACCATTGTTCACAATGCAGATAACAGCTGGGTCAGAAAAGCTGATGTTGCACATTGAAGATGGACGGCTTGCCATCAAATCAAATGTGTTTGAGTCTAACCCAAACCAAGTAGGATTATATTGGGGTGTGATTAGACGATTTAAGACAGATATGAAAGTGTATAACTGAAAAGTTTCTCCCCGCCATTTTAGGTTTTATTGTCTTTGAAAGTGTATTGTCTTTGGGGGTGTGTGTTGAGGAGATGTCTTTGTGTTGTCTTTCTGTTAGTTTAGTCAGTTTTGTCCTTTATAGTCTCCATTTTAGAGATGTCTTTTGGGGTTCTGTCAGTCTAACAGTCTGCGTCAGTGATGTTAGTCCACTTTTGACTTTGAGTTTGAGTTTAGCTGAAGATTAGCTTTCTCTCTCTCTTCATGTTTCATTGCCAGACTTTGACCTTTTAAAAGTTACTTTCGAGCTGTCTGCCTAAGCAAAGAAAGATAATGTCTGTAATTCTCTGAAAGCTTCGAATTGTCTACGAATTGCCTTTTAAATGACTTTCAAATTGTCTACGAATTGCCTTTTAAATGACTTTCAAATTGTAATCAAGCGACTACAAATAAAACAATTCTTTTTGGCACCTGAGGAGTTTATACTGCAAATTTCTGCTGAGTTCCAGTATTCGCAAAGTGCTACTGATAACCGAATAGCAGAGATTATATAAATTCCTTCAACTATACACAGTCGAATAATACAAGGAATCGAACAACTTAACACAGTCTACAAATAGTACAAATCTTACAACTTGTCGTATTGCGCCAGGACTTGATTCATTAACTAAGCTTCCCCCAAACTTGGTGTAGTTCGACAGGTTAAGATTCCTTAAATTAAAGTTTCCTTCATTTTGGCGTAGTCAGGCAGTAGGGGGGAGTACTGAGGACGACATTCGGAGGCCCAGGTGACGACGGAAAGCTTCGAAGATAATCGGAGGAGGTCGGGAACCTTCGGGAAGCTTCGGAGATAATCGGAGGAGGCCCAGAAGACAGCCGGAACCCACGGCTAGACTAGGGTAAGAAATATCTTTTTCACCCATTACAAGTCTTAAAGCCGCATCAATCAGTACTTCGACCCTTGAAAAGAACATTTTTTTAAATAAACTGTGTTAAATAAATCAAGTGCCAGTCGGTCAGACTATCAGACGTGACTGGAAGATTAGTCACTGCAGTAACTAAAATAAAACGGCAGTCAGCGATCAAGAAAAGTTATGGCTGATCCAATTCAAAGTGTAGATTCAGAGCCTTTAGCAGACAGAAAATTACTCCCCACTACATCCAAGGGGGGTGCTGGAATACCAGATGTTTCTGTTGAAGATATGTTGGGGGATTGTAGATCTTTCACTCGTAGACATTTTAACCTATGTGAAACCTCAAAAAAAAATGGAATCAAAGTATGATATCCCCAGAGGACAGTGGTCCTTCAATAATATCAAGAGAGCATGGGGAAAATGCACACGATTACACGGTGCAGAATGTGTAAAATGGTCCCTGGTAATTACGGGACAGATACACAGTCAGCAAGAGGTCATTGTTAAAAATAAAAGTGATCATCAGCTTCAGTCCACTAAAGACCAACTAAGTGCAGTTCTTGAAGATTTGCAAGATGCAAAATCCAAACTTGAGCATTATGATGAAATTAGAACAGATTTGCAAAATAAAACCTCTGAACTCCAGCAGTTAAATGTTCAAATCGCAGAATTTCAAAATCAAGTTTTTAAAGTGGAGTCAGAATTCCAAAATCAAGTTTTTAAAATGGAGTCAAAATACCAACAGCTGCAATTAAATACTGAACTAAGTGATGATGAGTATAGATCTACTAAAAGGCAACTAATTGCAGTTGTTGAAGAATTGCAAGATGCAAAATCCAAACTTGAAACAGATTTGCAAGATGCAAAATCCAAACTTGAGCATTCTGATGAAATTAAAACAGATTTGCAAGATGCAAAATCCAAACTTGAGCATTCTGATGAAATTAAAACAGATTTGCAAGATGCAAAATCCAAACTTGAGCATTCTGATGAAATTAAAACAGATTTGCAAGTTGCAAAATCCAAACTTGAGCATTATGATGAAATTAAAACAGAATTGCAAGATGCAAAATCCAAACTTGAAACAGAATTGCAAGATGCAAAATCCAAACATGAGCATTTTGATGAAATTAAAACAGAATTGCAAGATGCAAAATCCAAACTTGAAACAGATTTGCAAGATGCAAAATCCAAACTTGAGCATTATGATGAAATTAAAAAAGATTTGCAAGTTGCAAAATCCAAACTTGAGCATTATGATGAAATTAGAACAGATTTGCAAAACAAAACCTCTGAACTCCAGCAATTCCAAATCCAAGTTTTTAAAGTGGAGTCAAAATACCAACAGTTGCAATTAACTACTGAGCGAAGCGATGATGAGTATAGGTCCACTAAAAAGCAACTAATTGCAGTTGTTGAAGAATTGCAAGATGCAAAATCCAAACTTGAGCATTCTGATGAAATTAAAACAGATTTGCGAAACAAAACCTCTGAACTCCAGCAGTTATCTTTTCAAATAACAGAATTCCAAAATCAAGTCTTTGAAGTGGAGTCAAAATACCGACAATTGCAATTAAAAACTGAGCGAATTGAACTTGAAAATTGCAAGTTAGTGAAAGAAAGATGTGTTTTAGAAAGAAATACAACCAGCGTGACTGAACATTGCAATTCTTTGACAAACATGCTTTCTGTACAAAAGATTGAACAAACTCAGAAAGCAGTCCAAGCCACCCACCTAGTGGCACAATCGGCAATTGCACAGCCGAGATCAATTGTTAAACATAAATCATTTTCTCTGTCGGATGAATCAGACGAAGATAGTGTTCCTACAATACAAAATACTAAAGCAATTCGACTAGCCCCTTTAAAAAACAAACGGGTTAGAGTTGGAAGCAAAAAAATAGAGGAAGATGGTGAAACTATCACTAGAAACATATTTGACCACCAATGGGTTCATGAACAAATTGATCCTTCTAAAATTGACGAATGGTCCAAGGGTCTTCCACACCCTAAAAAAGGTGGTAAGATCACATGGGATGGAATTCACAGATTACAAGCCATTTACAGTCTCCACCCATTTGATGGAGTACAAATTCTGACTATCATGCTAGGTACTCGCATCAGTTCAACCCTTCGAAATGAAGTAGAAGTTGCCCTTGGAGACGATTTGCAAAATTTAGAAGCTGGTTGGTTAACAATCAAGAATTGGCTATTACAATTTCGCCCCCCGAGGACCAATTGGTCTAAGATCACAGCTTGCTTTCAAAAAAATGATGAAGATATTCAGGATTTTGAGGAAAGATTTTTACATACTTGGATGGAATATTCAGGGATGACACTCGACCAGGAAAATGACACATGGGATGCAAGCACTTTAAGTCCATTAAAAACGGCTTTTATAGCCGGTGTTAAACCTGGAGTTTCTGCTGCCTTGAATTTGGTTTTACCAGCTTGGGCCACAGCTGGCACATACCGAGACATAGTTGACCGATGCATTCAGATAGATCGTGGTTTGCACAATCAGGCAACTTTTAACACTGCAGCTGCTCAAATGCAGCCTATTGCTCAAATCCAGCCCATGTTACCTGCTGCTCCAGCGGCGGCTGTTGCAGCACCTGCAGGAATATCAGCAGTAACTACAATTTCACCACCAGCGCTAGAACAAACACGTTCCCTTGCTCCATTAAAATCACGTAAGGAAATACCACAATGTCTTTCCTGTGGTAGAGTAGGACACTGGATGGCAAAATGCTATCAAAAACAACGGATGGATTCAAGAGATGATAATGAAGTAGACAATGTTCACTACAATACATCTCCACCTCGTGGTCAACCATGTAACACGTACCAACAAGACACACCCAGTATGGCTTCTGGTCAGCAACACTGGCTAAGCAACTACAACCATGGTTTGCTTTTACAGTTAATCAACAACAGTATCATAATAGCCCAACTGTTTACCACATGGCTTTACAGAATCATCTCAGGCAACTGCCTGTTCGGCCTTCCACCATTATCCAATATGAAGATGATGTTCTGATAACCTCCACCAATAAAGATGATCATGACAAAGACTTACGGGTGGTCTTGAACCACCTCAGTACTAACAATCACAAAGCTAGCTTTCACAAAGCACAAATTGCCCAGAAAGATGTTTACTTGGAACAGAAAATTTCCAAACGAGAAAGGGAACTTACTCAGAAGAGAACGGCTGCCATCAAAGCAGCTAAAGAACCCTCAATGTATCGCTAAAAATTTGCCAAGAACTGTCAACTTAAGAAAACTGTAATTATTCTGAACGTTGCTTTATTAATTTAAAGAAATTAACATATCTTGTTAGCTGTGTTTCCTTTAACAGAATCGACAAATTCATCTACAGAAAATCAAGATACAGCACAAGATTGGTTCAGTTATATATTTAATAAGTTATTGTATTTGATATTTTAAAATAAATGTTTAAAATTAGCCTGGAAATTAATACTTCAAACAATGTGGAAGCTGGTTTTTTAAAAAAAAACCAACAATCATTGATTAAAAGCCAAAAGAACATATCGTTCAAAGAAATTTGGTGGCGGGAATTTGGCAGCAATCCAACTTTTACTCCCAGTCCATTTGAGTGACAAAAAAAAGTTTAAAGATGCGAATGGCATCATTCCAAGCTATACGCCTCTTTTTGTCTCTGCAAGAAAATTAACCCTTTCAACAAGTTTTTGTGTATTATCCAGAAGATGTCAAAGACTTGACATCAATTTTGATAATCATTTTACCATTTATTACTAGATCATATGTTCAACTTTTATTGTATAATCATTTTACAAGAAGTTATTATTAATTACCAATGTGATCAAATTTGATTAATTTATTATTTATAATAATTATTTTGAAATGCCTGTTGCAATGTTAATTCCATTTTACTGTTTAAAACTGCAATGATTCTTTGCGCTTTTACCTATCCTATCGCATTAATGATGTATTTTAATCTTTTCTGATATATCTCAATTTTTCGATTTATCAAAGGGCCGACTGTAGAAGCCAAGTATTTCGAATACAACTAGTATAGGTAAAAGATAGCTGTTTAAGCATAAATGTTGAGCCCCAGTTTTAAATACCCATTTATACAGCATAATTCACTTTTACTGAAGTCCGTTGTTCTGGCAAATGCATATTTTCAAGATAATGACACTGTCTTGTGCTAATTGTCAAGGTCAGGGACTGAATACACAGCAACATGAATGCACCATTGTTCACAATGCAGATAACAGCTAGGTCAGAAAAGCTGATGTTGCACATTGAAGATGGACGGCTTGCCATCAAATCAAATGTGTTTGAGTCTAACCCAAACCAATTAGGATTATATTGGGGTGTAATTAGACGATTTAAGACAGATATGAAAGTGTATAACTGAAAAGTTTCTCCCCGCCATTTTAGGTTTTATTGTCTTTGAAAGTGTGTTGTCTTTGGGGGTGTGTGTTGAGGAGATGTCTTTGTGTTGTCTTTCTGTTAGTTTAGTCACTTTTGTCCTTTATAGTCTCCATTTTAGAGATGTCTTTTGGGGGTTCTGTCAGTCTAACAGTCTGTGTCAGTGATGTTAGTCCACTTTTGACTTTGAGTTTGAGTTTAGCTGAAGATTAGCTTTCTCTCTCTCTTCATGTTTCATTGCCAGACTTTGACCTTTTAAAAGTTACTTTCGAGCTGTCTGCCTAAGCAAGGAAAGATAATGTCTGTAATTCTCTGAAAGCTTCGAATTGTCTACGAATTGCCTTTTAAATGACTTTCAAATTGTCTACGAATTGCCTTTTAAATGACTTTCAAATTGTAATCAAGCGACTACAAATAAAACAATTCTTTTTGGCACCTGAGGAGTTTATACTGCAAATTTCTGCTGAGTTCCAGTATTCGCAAAGTGCTACTGATAACCGAATATCAGAGATGATATAAATTCCTTCAACTATATACAGTCGAATAATACAAGGAATCGAACAACTTAACACAGTCTACAAATAGTACAAATCTTACAACTTGTCGTATTGCGCCAGGACTTGATTCATTAACTAAGCTTCCCCCAAACTTGGTGTAGTTCGACAGGTTAAGATTCCTTAAATTAAAGTTTCCTTCACTAGGTACCACAGTAAATAATGATAAACCACTCAGGGAACACTGTAAATAATGATATTCTACCCAGGGACCCCTGTAAATAATGATATGCTACCTAGGTACCACTGCAAATAATGATATACTGCCCAGGGACCACTGCAAATAATGATATACCACTCAGGGAACACTGTAAATAATGATATGCTACCTAGGTACCACTGCAAATGATGATATACTGCCCAGGGACCACTGCAAATAATGATATACCACTCAGGGAACACTGTAAATAATGATATGCTACCTAGGTACCACTGTAAATAATGGTATACCACTCAGGGAACACGGTAAATAATGATATTCTACCCAGGGACCCCTGTAAATAATGATATGCTACCTAGGTACCACTGCAAATAATGATATACTGCCCAGGGACCACTGTAAATAATGATATTCTACACAGGGACCACTGTAAATAAAGATATTCTACACAGGGAACACTGTAAATAATTATATTCTACACAGGGACCACTGTAAATAATGATATGCTATCCAGGAACCACTGAAAATAATGATATACCACTCAGGGAACACTGTAAATAATGATATTCTACCCAGGGACCCCTGTAAATAATGATATTCTACACAGGGACCACTGTAAATAAAGATAAACCACTCAGGGAACACTGTAAATAAAGATAAACCACCCGGGACCACTGTAAATAAAGATAAACTACCCAGGGACCACTGTAAATAAAGATAAAACACCCGGGAACCACTGTAAATAAAGATAAACAACCCAGGGACCACTGTAAATAAAGATAAACCACCCGGGACCACTGTAAATAAAGATAAACTACCCAGGGACCACTGTAAATAAAGATAAAACACCCGGGAACCACTGTAAATAAAGATAAACAACCCAGGGACCACTGTAAATAAAGATAAACCACCGCGGGGACCACTGTAAATAAAGATAAACCACCCGGGGACCACTGTAAATAAAGATAAAACACCCAAAGACCACTGTAAATAAAGATAAACCACCCAGGGACCACTGTAAATAAAGATAAACCACCCGGGGACCACTGTAAATAAAGATACACCACCCAGGGACCACTGTACATAAAGATAAACCACCCAGGGACCACTGTAAATAAAGATAAACCACCCAGGGACCACTGTAAATAAAGATAAACCACCCAGGGACCACTGTAAATAAAGATAAACCACCCAGGGACCACTGTAAATAAAGATAAACCACCCAGGGACCACTGTAAATAAAGATAAACCACCCAGGGACCACTGTAAATAAAGATAAACCACCCAGGGACCACTGTAAATAAAGATAAACCACCCAGGGACCACTGTAAATAAAGATAAACCACACAGGGACCACTGTAAATAAAGATAAACCACCCGTGGACCACTGTAAATAAAGATAAACCACCCGGGGACCACTGTAAATAAAGATAAAACACGCAAAGACCACTGTAAATAAAGATAAACCACCCAGGGACCATTGTAAATAAAGATAAACCACCCGGGGACCACTCTAAATAAAGATAAACCACCCTGGGACCACTGTAAATAAAGATAAACCACCCAGGGTCCACTGTAAATAAAGATAAACCACCCGGGAACCACTGTAAATAAATATAAACCACCCAGGGACCACTGTAAATAAAGATAAACCACCCAGGGACCACTGTAAATAAAGATAAACCACCCAGAGACCACTGTAAATGAAGATAAACCACCCAGGGACCACTGTAAATAAAGATAAACCACCCAGAGACCACTGTAAATGAAGATAAACCACCCAGAGACCACTGTAAATAAAGATAAACAACCCAGGGACCACTGTAAATAAAGATAAACCACCCAGGGACCATTGTAAATAAAGATAAACCACCCGGGGACCACTGTAAATAAAGATAAACCACCCAGAGACCACTGTAAATGAAGATAAACCACCCAGAGACCACTGTAAATAAAGATAAACAACCCAGGGACCACTGTAAATAAAGATAAACCACCCAGGGACCATTGTAAATAAAGATAAACCACCAGTGGACCACTGTAAATAAAGATAAACCACACAGAGACCACTGTAAATAAAGATAAACCACCCGTGGACCACTGTAAATAAGGATAAACCACCCAGGGACCACTGTAAATAAAGAAAAACCACCCAGGGACCACTGTAAATAAAGATAAACCACTCGGGGACCACTGTAAATAAAGATAAACCACCCAGGGACCACTGTAAATAAAGATAAACCACCCAGAGACCACTGTAAATAAAGATAAACCACCCGGGGAACACTGTAAATAAAAATAAACCACCCAGAGACCACTGTAAATAAAGATAAACCACCCAGGGACCACTGTAAATGAAGATAAACCACCCAGAGACCACTGTAAATAAAGATAAACCACCCAGGGACCACTGTAAATAAAGATAAACCACTCGGGGACCACTGTAAATAAAGATAAACCACCCAGGGACCACTGTAAATAAAGATAAACCACCCAGAGACCACTGTAAATAAAGATAAACCACCCGGGGAACACTGTAAATAAAAATAAACCACCCAGAGACCACTGTAAATAAAGATAAACCACCCAGGGACCACTGTAAATGAAGATAAACCACCCAGAGACCACTGTAAATAAAGATAAACAACCCAGGGACCACTGTAAATAAAGATAAACCACCCAGGGACCATTGTAAATAAAGATAAACCACCCGGGGACCACTGTAAATAAAGATAAACCACCCGGGGACCACTGTAAATAAAGATAAACCACCCGGGGACCACTGTAAATAAAGATAAACCACCCGGTGACCACTGTAAATAAAGATAAACCACCCAGAGACCACTGTAAATCAAGATAAACCACCCGGGGACCACTGTAAATAAAGATAAACCACCCAGGGACCTCTGTAAATAAAGATAAACCACCCGGTGACCACTGTAAATAAAGATAAACCACCCAGGGACCACTGTAAATAAAGATAAACCACCCAGGTACCACTGTAAATAAAGATAAACCACCGGGGACCACTGTAAATAAAGATAAACCACCCAGGGACCACTGTAAATAAAGATAAACCACCCAGGGACCTCTGTAAATAAAGATAAACCACCCGGGGACCACTGTAAATAAAGATAAACCACCCGGGGACCACTGTAAATAAAGATAAACCACCCAGGGACCACTGTAAATAAAGATAAACCACCCAGGGACCTCTGTAAATAAAGATAAACCACCCGGGGACCACTGTAAATAAAGATAAACCACCCGGGGACCACTGTAAATAAAGATAAACCATCCGGGGACCACTGTAAATAAAGATAAACCACCCAGAGACCACTGTAAATCAAGATAAACCACCCGGGGACCACTGTAAATAAAGATAAACCACCCAGGGACCTCTGTAAATAAAGATAAACCACCCGGTGACCACTGTAAATAAAGATAAACCACCCAGGGACCACTGTAAATAAAGATAAACCACCCAGGTTCCACTGTAAATAAAGATAAACCACCGGGGACCACTGTAAATAAAGATAAACCACCCAGGGACCACTGTAAATAAAGATGAACCACCCGGGGACCACTGTAAATAAAGATAAACCACCCAGGGACCACTGTAAATAAAGATAAACCACCCGGGAACCACTGTAAATGAAGATAAAACACCCAGAGACCACTGAAAATAAAGATAAACCACCCAGGAATCACTGTAAATAAAGATAAACCACCCAGGGACCACTGTAAATAAAGATAAACCACCCAGAGACCATTGGAAATAAAGATAAACCACCCAGGAACCACTGTAAATAAAGATAAACCACCCGGGGACCACTGTAAATAAAGATAAACCACCCAGGGACCACTGTAAATAAAGATAAACTACCCAGAGACCACTGTAAATAAAGATAAACCACCCAGGGACCAGTGTAAATAAAGAAAAACCACCCGGGGACCACTGTATATAAAGATAAACCACCCGGGGACCACTGTAAATAAAGATAAACCACCCAGGGACCACTGTAAATAAAGATAAACCACCCAGAGACCATTGGAAATAAAGATAAACCACCCAGGAACCACTGTAAATAAAGATAAACCACCCGGGGACCACTGTAAATAAATATAAACCACCCAGAGACCACTGTAAATAAAGATAAAACACCCAGGGACCACTGCAAATAAAGATAAAACACCCAGAGACCACTGTAAATAAAGATAAACCACCCAGGGACCACTGTAAATAAAGATAAACCACCCAGGGACCACTGTAAATAAAGATAAACCACCCGGGAACCACTGTAAATAAAGATAAACCACCCAGGGACCACTGTAAATAAAGATAAACCACCCGGGGACCACTGTAAATATAGATAAACCACCCAGGGACCACTGTAAATAAAGATAAACCACCCAGGGACCACTGTAAATAAAGATAAACCACCCAGGAACCTCTGTAGATAAAGATAAACCACCCGGGGATCACTGTAAATAAAGATAAACCACCCAGGGACCACTGTAAATAAAGATAAACCACCCAGGGACCACTGTAAATAAAGATAAACCACCCAGAGACCACTGTAAATAAAGATAAACCACCCAGAGACCACTGTAAATAAAGATAAACAACCCGGGGACCACTGTAAATAAAGATAAACCACACGGGGACCAGAGTAAATAAAGATAAACCACCCAGGGACCACTGTAAATAAAGATAAACCACCCAGAGCCCACTGTAAATAAAGATAAACCACCCAGGGACCACTGTAAATAAAGATAAACCACCCGGGGACCACTGTAAATAAAAATAAACAACCCAGGGACAACTGTAAATAAAGATAAACCACCCAGGGACCACTGTAAATAAAGATAAACCACCCAGAGACCACTGTAAATAAATATAAACCACCCAGGGACCACTGTAAATAAAGATAAACCACCCAGGGACCACTGTAAATAAAGATAAACCACCCAGGGACCACTGTAAATAAAGATAAACCACCCAGGGACCACTGTAAATAAAGATAAACCACCCAGGGACCTCTGTAAATAAAGATAAACCACCCAGGGACCACTGTAAATAAAGATAAACCACCCAGAGACCACTGTAAATAAAGATAAACCACCCAGGGACCACTGTAAATAAAGATAAACCACCCGGGAACCACTGTAAATAAAGATAAACCACCCAGAGACCATTGGAAATAAAGATAAACCACCCAGGAACCACTGTAAAGAAAGATAAACCAACCGGGGACCACTGTAAATAAAGATAAACCACCCAGAGACCACTGTAAATAAAGATAAAACACCCAGGGACCACTGTAAATAAAGATAAAACACCCAGAGACCACTGTAAATAAAGATAAACCATCCAGGGACCACTGTAAATAAAGATAAACCACCCGGGAACCACTGTAAATAAAGATAAACCACCCGGGGATGACTGTAAATAAAGATAAACCACTCGGGGACCACTGTAAATAAAGATAAACCACCCAGGGACCACTGTAAATAAAGATGAACCACCCGGGGACCACTGTAAATAAAGATAAAACACCCAGGGACCACTGTAAATAAAGATAAACCACCCGGGAACCACTGTAAATAAAGATAAAACACCCAGAGACCACTGTAAATAAAGATAAACCACCCAGGAATCACTGTAAATAAAGATAAACCACCCAGGAACCACTGTAAATAAAGATAAACCACCCAGAGACCACTGTAAATAAAGATAAACAACCCGGGGACCACTGTAAATAAAGATAAACCACCCAGGAACCACTGTAAATAAAGATAAACCACCCAGGGACCACTGTAAATAAAGATAAACAACCCAGGGACCACTGTAAATAAAGATAAACCACCCAGTGACCACTGTAAATAAAGATAAACCACCCAGAGACCACTGTAAATGAAGATAAACCACCCAAGGACCACTGTAAATAAAGATAAACTACCCAGGGACAACTGTAAATAAAGATAAACCACCCAGAGACCATTGGAAATAAAGATAAACCACCCAGGAACCACTGTAAATAAAGATAAACCACCCGGGGACCACTGTAAATAAATATAAACCACCCAGAGACCACTGTAAATAAAGATAAACCACCCAGGGACCACTGTAAATAAAGATAAAACACCCAGGGACCACTGTAAATAAAGATAATACACCCAGAGACCACTGTAAATAAAGATAAACCACCCAGGGACCACTGTAAATAAAGATAAACCACCCGGGGACCACTGTAAATATAGATAAACCACCCAGGGACCACTGTAAATAAAGATAAACCACCCAGGGACCACTGTAAATAAAGATAAACCACCCAGGAACCTCTGTAGATAAAGATAAACCACCCGGGGATCACTGTAAATAAAGATAAACCACCCGGGGACCACAGTAAATAAAGATACACCACCCAGAGACCACTGTAAATAAAGATAAACCACCCAGAGACCACTGTAAATAAAGATAAACCACCCAGAGACCACTGTAAATAAAGATAAACAACCCGGGGACCACTGTAAATAAAGATAAACCACACGGGGACCAGAGTAAATAAAGATAAACCACACAGGGACCACTGTAAATAAAGATAAACCACCCAGAGCCCACTGTAAATAAAGATAAACCACCCAGGGACCACTGTAAATAATGATATTCTACACAGGGACCACTGTAAATAAAGATATTCTACACAGGGAACACTGTAAATAATTATATTCTACACAGGGACCACTGTAAATAATGATATGCTATCCAGGAACCACTGTAAATAATGATATACCACTCAGGGAACACTGTAAATAATGATATTCTACCCAGGGACCCCTGTAAATAATGATATTCTACACAGGGACCACTGTAAATAAAGATAAACCACTCAGGGAACACTGTAAATAAAGATAAACCACCCGGGACCACTGTAAATAAAGATAAACTACACAGGGACCACTGTAAATAAAGATAAACCACCCAGGGACCACTGTAAATAAAGATAAACCACCCGGGACCACTGTAAATAAAGATAAACTACACAGAGACCACTGTAAACAAAGATAATCCACCCAGGGACCACTGTAAATAAAGATAAACCACCCAGGGACCACTGTAAATAAAGATAAACTACCCAGGGAACACTGTAAATAAAGATAAACCACCCAGGGAACACTGTAAATAAAGATAAACTACCCAGGGAACACTGTAAATAAAGATAAACCACCCAGGGACCACTGTAAATAAAGATAAACCACCCAGGGACCACTGTAAATAAAGATAAACCACCCGGGACCACTGTAAATAAAGATAAACTACCCAGGGACCACTGTAAATAAAGATAAACCACCCGGGAACCACTGTAAATAAAGATAAACCACCCAGGGACCACTGTAAATAAAGATAAACCACCCGGAGACCACTGTAAATAAAGATAAACCACCCAGGGACCACTGTAAATAAAGATAAACCACCCAGGGACCACTGTAAATAAAGATAAACCACCCAGGGACCACTGTAAATAAAGATAAACCACCCAGGGACCACTGTAAATAAAGATAAACCACCCGGGAACCACTGTAAATAAAGATAAACCACCCAGGGACCACTGTAAATAAAGATAAACCACCCAGGGACCACTGTAAATAAAGATAAACCACCCGGGAACCACTGTAAATAAAGATAAACAACCCAGAGACCACTGTAAATAAAGATAAACCAGCCGGGGACCACTGTAAATAAAGATAAACCACCCGGGGACCACTGTAAATAAAGATAAACCACCCGGGAACCACTGTAAATAAAGATAAACCACCCAGAGACCACTGTAAATAAAGATAAACCACCCGGGGACCACTGTAAATAAAGATAAACCACCCGGGGACCACTGTAAATAAAGATAAACCACCCGGGGACCGCTGTAAATAAAGATAAACCACCCAGGGACCACTGTAAATAAAGATAAACCACCCGGGGACCACTGTAAATAAAGATAAACCACCCGGGAACCACTGTAAATAAAGATAAACCACCCAGGGTCCACTGTAAATAAAGATAAACCACCCGGGGACCACTGTAAATAAAGATAAACCACCCAGGGACCACTGTAAATAAAGATAAACCACCCAGGGACCACTGTAAATAAAGATAAACCACCCGGGAACCACTGTAAATAAAGATAAACCACCCAGGGACCACTGTAAATAAAGATAAACCACCCAGGGACCACTGTAAATAAAGATAAACCACCCAGGGACCACTGTAAATAAAGATAAACCACCCGGGAACCACTGTAAATAAAGATAAACCACCCAGGGACCACTGTAAATAAAGATAAACCACCCAGGGACCACTGTAAATAAAGATAAACCACCCGGGAACCACTGTAAATAAAGATAAACCACCCAGGGACCACTGTAAATAAAGATAAACTACCCAGGGACCACTGTAAATAAAGATAAAACACCCGGGAACCACTGTAAATAAAGATAAACAACCCAGGGACCACTGTAAATAAAGATAAACCACCCCGGGGACCACTGTAAATAAAGATAAACCACCCGGGGACCACTGTAAATAAAGATAAAACACCCAAAGACCACTGTAAATAAAGATAAACCACCCAGGGACCACTGTAAATAAAGATAAACCACCCGGGGACCACTGTAAATAAAGATACACCACCCAGGGACCACTGTAAATAAAGATAAACCCCCCAGGGACCACTGTAAATAAAGATAAACCACCCAGGGACCACTGAAAATAAAGATAAACCACCCAGGGACCACTGTAAATAAAGATAAACCACCCAGGGACCACTGTAAATAAAGATAAACCACCCGGGGACCACTGTAAATAAAGATAAACCACCCGGGGACCACTGTAAATAAAGATAAACCACCCAGGGACCATTGTAAATAAAGAAGAACCACCCGGGGACCAGTGTAAATAAAGATAAACCACCCAGGGACCACTGTAAATAAAGATAAACCACCCGGGGACCACTGTAAATAAAGATAAACCACCCTGGGACCACTGTAAATAAAGATAAACCACCCAGGGTCCACTGTAAATAAAGATAAACCACCCGGGAACCACTGTAAATAAAGATAAACCACCCAGGGACCACTGTAAATAAAGATAAACCACCCGGGAACCACTGTAAATAAAGATAAACCACCCGGGGACCACTGTAAATAAAGATAAACCACCCAGGGACCACTGTAAATAAAGATAAACCACCCAGAGACCACTGTAAATGAAGATAAACCACCCAGAGACCACTGTAAATAAAGATAAACAACCCAGGGACCACTGTAAATAAAGATAAACCACCCAGGGACCATTGTAAATAAAGGTAAACCACCCGGGGACCACTGTAAATAAAGATAAACCACCCAGGGACCACTGTAAATAAAGATAAACCACCCAGGGACCACTGTAAATAAAGATAAACCACCCGGGGACCACTGTAAATAAAGATAAACCACACAGAGACCACTGTAAATAAAGATAAACCACCCGTGGACCACTGTAAATAAAGATAAACCACCCGGGGACCACTGTAAATAAAGATAAACCACCCAGGGAACTCTGTAAATAAAGATAAACCACCCGGGGACCACTGTAAATAAAGATAAACCACCCAGGGACCACTGTAAATAAAGATAAACCACCCAGGGACCTCTGTAAATAAAGATAAACCACCGGGGACCACTGTAAATCAAGATAAACCACCCGGGGACCACTGTAAATAAAGATAAACCACCCAGGGACCTATGTAAATAATGATAAACCACCCGGGAACCACTGTAAATGAAGATAAAACACCAAGAGACCACTGTAAATAAAGATAAACCACCCAGGGACCACTGTAAATAAAGATAAACCACCCAGGTACCACTGTAAATAAAGATAAACCACCCGGGGACCACTGTAAATAAAGATAAACCACCCAGGGACCACTGTAAATAAAGATGAACCACCCGGGGACCACTGTAAATAAAGATAAACCACCCAGGGACCACTGTAAATAAAGATAAACCACCCGGGAACCACTGTAAATGAAGATAAAACACCAAGAGACCACTGTAAATAAAGATAAACCACCCAGGAATCACTGTAAATAAAGATAAAACACCCAGGGACCACTGTAAATAAAGATAAACCACCCAGAGACCATTGGAAATAAAGATAAACCACCCAGGAACCACTGTAATTAAAGATAAACCACCCGGGGACCACTGTAAATAAAGATAAACCACCCAGGGACCACTGTAAATAAAGATAAACTACCCAGAGACCACTGTAAATAAAGATAAACCACCCAGGGACCAGTGTAAATAAAGATAAACCACCCGGGGACCACTGTAAATAAAGATAAACCACCCAGGAACCACTGTAAATAAAGATAAACCACCCAGGGACCACTGTAAATAAAGATAAACCACCCAGGGACCACTGTAAATAAAGATAAACTACCCAGAGACCATTGGAAATAAAGATAAACTACCCAGGAACCACTGTAAATAAAGATAAACCACCCGAGGACCACTGTAAATAAATATAAACCACCCAGAGACCACTGTAAATAAAGATAAAACACCCAGGGACCACTGTAAATAAAGATAAAACACCCAGAGACCACTGTAAATAAAGATAAACCACCCAGGGACCACTGTAAATAAAGATAAACCACCCGGGGACCACTGTAAATATAGATAAACCACCCAGGGACCACTGTAAATAAAGATAAACCACCCAGGGACCACTGTAAATAAAGATAAACCACCCAGGAACCTCTGTAGATAAAGATAAACCACCCGGGGATCACTGTAAATAAAGATAAACCACCCGGGGACCACAGTAAATAAAGATACACCACCCAGAGACCACTGTAAATAAAGATAAACCACCCAGAGACCACTGTAAATAAAGATAAACCACCCAGAGACCACTGTAAATAAAGATAAACAACCCGGGGACCACTGTAAATAAAGATAAACCACACGGGGACCAGAGTAAATAAAGATAAACCACCCGGGGACCACTGTAAATAAAGATAAACCACCCAGGGACCACTGTAAATAAAGATAAACCACCCAGAGCCCGCTGTAAATAAAGATAAACCACCCAGGGACCACTGTAAATAAAGATAAACCACCCGGGGACCACTGTAAATAAAAATAAACAACCCAGGGACCACTGTAAATAAAAATAAACCACCCAGGGACCACTGTAAATAAAGATAAACCACCCAGGGACCACTGTAAATAAAGATAAACCACCCAGGGACCATTGTAAATAAAGATAAACCACCCGGGGACCACTGTAAATAAAGATAAACCACACAGAGACCACTGTAAATAAAGATAAACCACCCAGGGACCACTGTAAATAAAGATAAACCACCCAGGGACCACTGTAAATAAAGATAAACCACCCGTGGACCACTGTAAATAAAGAAAAACCACCCAGGGACCACTGTAAATAAAGATAAACCACCCAGGGAACTCTGTAAATAAAGATAAACCACCCGGGGACCACTGTAAATAAAGATAAACCACCCAGGGACCACAGTAAATAAAGATAAACCACCCAGGGACCTCTGTAAATAAAGATAAACCACCCGGGGACCACTGTAAATCAAGATAAACCACCCGGGGACCACTGTAAATAAAGATAAACCACCCAGGGACCTATGTAAATAAAGATAAACCACCCGGTGACCACTGTAAATAAAGATAAACCACCCAGGGACCACTGTAAATAAAGATAAACCACCCAGGTACCACTGTAAATAAAGATAAACCACACGGGGACCACTGTAAATAAAGATAAACCACCCAGGGACCACTGTAAATAAAGATGAACCACCCGGGGACCACTGTAAATAAAGATAAACCACCCAGGGACCACTGTAAATAAAGATAAACCACCCGGGAACCACTGTAAATGAAGATAAAACACCAAGAGACCACTGTAATTAAAGATAAACCACCCAGGAATCACTGTAAATAAAGATAAACCACCCAGGGACCACTGTAAATAAAGATAAACCACCCAGAGACCATTGTAAATAAAGATAAACCACCCAGGAACCACTGTAATTAAAGATAAACCACCCGGGGACCACTGTAAATAAAGATAAACCACCCAGGGACCACTGTAAATAAAGATAAACCACCCAGGGACCACTGTAAATAAAGATAAACCACCCAGGGACCACTGTAACTAAAGATAAACCACCCAGAGACCACTGTAAATAAAGATAAACCACCCAGGGACCACTGTAAATAAAGATAAACTACCCAGAGACCACTGTAAATAAAGATAAACCACCCAGGGACCAGTGTAAATAAAGATAAACCACCCGGGGACCACTGTAAATAAAGATAAACCACCCAGGAATCACTGTAAATAAAGATAAACCACCCAGGGACCACTGTAAATAAAGATAAACCACCCAGGGACCACTGTAAATAAAGATAAACCACCCAGAGACCATTGGAAATAAAGATAAACCACCCAGGAACCACTGTAAATAAAGATAAACCACCCGAGGACCACTGTAAATAAATATAAACCACCCAGAGACCACTGTAAATAAAGATAAAACACCCAGGGACCACTGTAAATAAAGATAAAACACCCAGAGACCACTGTAAATAAAGATAAACCACCCAGGGACCACTGTAAATAAAGATAAACCACCCGGGGACCACTGTAAATATAGATAAACCACCCAGGGACCACTGTAAATAAAGATAAACCACCCAGGGACCACTGTAAATAAAGATAAACCACCCAGGAACCTCTGTAGATAAAGATAAACCACCCGGGGATCACTGTAAATAAAGATAAACCACCCGGGGACCACAGTAAATAAAGATACACCACCCAGAGACCACTGAAAATAAAGAAAAACCACCCAGAGACCACTGTAAATAAAGATAAACCAACCAGAGACCACTGTAAATAAAGATAAACAACCCGGGGACCACTGTAAATAAAGATAAACCACACGGGGACCAGATTAAATAAAGACAAACCACCCGGGGACCACTGTAAATAAAGATAAACCACCCAGGGACCACTGTAAATAAAGATAAACCACCCAGAGCCCACTGTAAATAAAGATAAACCACCCAGGGACCACTGTAAATAAAGATAAACCACCCGGGGACCACTGTAAATAAAAATAAACAACCCAGGGACCACTGTAAATAAAGATAAACCACCCAGGGACCACTGTAAATAAAGATAAACCACCCAGAGACCACTGTAAATAAATATAAACCACCCAGGGACCACTGTAAATAAAGATAAACCACCCAGGGACCACTGTAAATAAAGATAAACCACCCAGGGACCACTGTAAATAAAGATAAACCACCCAGGGACCACTGTAAATAAAGATAAACCACCCAGGGACCACTGTAAATAAAGATAAACCACCCAGGGACCACTGTAAATAAAGATAAACCACCCAGAGACCACTGTAAATAAAGATAAACCACCCAGGGACCACTGTAAATAAAGATAAACCACCCGGGAACCACTGCAAATAAAGATAAACCACCCAGAGACCATTGGAAATAAAGATAAACCACCCAGGAACCACTGTAAACAAAGATAAACCAACCGGGGACCACCGTAAATAAAGATAAACCACCCAGAGACCACTGTAAATAAAGATAAAACACCCAGGGACCACTGTAAATAAAGATAAAACACCCAGAGACCACTGTAAATAAAGATAAACCATCCAGGGACCACTGTAAATAAAGATAAACCACCCGGGAACCACAGTAAATAAAGATAAACCACCCGGGGATGACTGTAAATAAAGATAAACCACTCGGGGACCACTGTAAATAAAGATAAACCACCCAGGGACCACTGTAAATAAAGATGAACCACCCGGGGACCACTGTAAATAAAGATAAACCACCCAGGGACCACTGTAAATAAAGATAAACCACCCGGGAACCACTGTAAATAAAGATAAAACACCCAGAGACCACTGTAAATAAAGATAAACCACCCAGGAATCACTGTAAATAAAGATAAACCACCCAGGAACCACTGTAAATAAAGATAAACCACCCAGAGACCACTGTAAATAAAGATAAACCACCCAGGGACCACTGTAAATAAAGATAAACCACCCAGGGACCACTGTAAATAAAGATAAACAACCCGGGGACCACTGTAAATAAAGATAAACCACCCAGGGACCACTGTAAATAAAGATAAACCACCCAGGGACCACTGTAAATAAAGATAAACCACCCAGGGACCACTGTAAATAAAGATAAACCACCCAGGGACCACTGTAAATAAAGATAAACCACCCAGGGACCACTGTAAATAAAGAAAAACCACCCAGGGACCACTGTAAATAAAGATAAACCACCCCGGGACCACTGTAAATAAAGATAAACCACCCAGGGACCACTGTAAATAAAGATAAACCACCCAGGGACCACTGTAAATAAAGATAAACAACCCGGGGACCACTGTAAATAAAGATAAACCACCCAGGAACCACTGTAAATAAAGATAAACCACCCAGGGACCAGTGTAAATAAAGATAAACCACCCAGGGACCACTGTAAATAAAGATAAACCACCCAGGGACCACTGTAAATAAAGATAAACCACCCAGAGACCATTGGAAATAAAGATAAACCACCCAGGAACCACTGTAAATAAAGATAAACCACCCGGGGACCACTGTAAATAAATATAAACCACCCAGAGACCACTGTAAATAAAGATAAAACACCCAGGGACCACTGTAAATAAAGATAAAACTCCCAGAGACCACTGTAAATAAAGATAAACCACCCAGGGACCACTGTAAATAAAGATAAACCACCCGGGGACCACTGTAAATAAAGATAAATCACCCAGAGACCACTGTAAATAAAGATAAACCACTCAGGAACCACTGTAAATAAAGATAAACCACCCGGGGACCACTGTAAATAAAGATAAACCACCCAGGGACCACTGTAAATAAAGATAAACCACCCAGGAACCTCTGGAGATAAAGATAAACCACCCGGGGATCACTGTAAATAAAGATAAACCACCCAGGGACCACTGTAAATAAAGATACACCACCCAGAGACCACTGTAAATAAAGATAAACCACCCAGAGACCACTGTAAATAAAGATAAACCACCCAGAGACCACTGTAAATAAAGATAAACAACCCGGGGACCACTGTAAATAAAGATAAACCACCCGGGGACCACTGTAAATAAAGATAAACCACCCAGAGACCACTGTAAATAAAGATAAACCACCCAGAGACCACTGTAAATAAAGATAAACAACCCGGGGACCACTGTAAATAAAGATAAACCACACGGGGACCAGAGTAAATAAAGATAAACCACACAGGGACCACTGTAAATAAAGATAAACCACCCAGAGCCCACTGTAAATAATGATAAACCACCCAGGGACCACTGTAAATAAAGATAAACCACCCGGGGACCACTGTAAATAAAAATAAACAACCCAGGGACCACTGTAAATAAAGATAAACCACCCAGGGACCACTGTAAATAAAGATAAACCACCCAGAGACCACTGTAAATAAATATAAACCACCCAGGGACCACTGTAAATAAAGATAAACCACCCAGGGACCACTGTAAATAAAGATAAACCACCCAGGGACCACTGTAAATAAAGATAAACCACCCAGGGACCACTGTAAATAAAGATAAACTACCCAGGGACCACTGTAAATAAAGATAAACCACCCAGGGACCACTGTAAATAAAGATAAACCACCCAGAGACCACTGTAAATAAAGATAAACCACCCAGGGACCACTGTAAATAAAGATAAACAACCCGGGAACCACTGTAAATAAAGATAAACCACCCAGAGACCATTGGAAATAAAGATAAACCACCCAGGAACCACTGTAAACAAAGATAAACCAACCGGGGACCACTGTAAATAAAGATAAACCACCCAGAGACCACTGTAAATAAAGATAAAACACCCAGGGACCACTGTAAATAAAGATAAAACACCCAGAGACCACTGTAAATAAAGATAAACCACCCGGGAACCACTGTAAATAAAGATAAACCACCCGGGGATGACTGTAAATAAAGATAAACCACTCGGGGACCACTGTAAATAAAGATAAACCACCCAGGGACCACTGTAAATAAAGATAAACCACCCAGGGACCACTGTAAATAAAGATCAACCACCCAGGGACCACTGTAAATAAAGATAAACCACCCAGGGACCACTGCAAATAAAGATAAACCACCCAGGGACCACTGCAAATAAAGATAAACCACCCAGAGACCACTGTAACTAAAGATAAACCACCCAGGGACCACTGTAAATAAAGATAAACCACCCGGGACAACTGTAAATAAAGATAAACCACCCAGGGACCACTGTAAATAAAGATAAACCACCCGGGGACCACTGTAAATAAAGATAAACCACCCGGGGACCACTGTAAATAAAGATAAACCACCAAGGGACCACTGTAAATAAAGATAAACCACCCAGGGACCACTGTAAATAAAGATAAACCACCCAGGGACCACTGTAAATAAAGATAAACCACCCGGGAACCACTGTAAATAAAGATAAACCACACAGAGACCACTGTAAATAAAGATAAACCACCCAGGGACCACTGTAAATAAAGATAAACCACACAGAGACCATTGGAAATAAAGATAAACCACACAGGAACCACTGTAAATAAAGATAAACCAACCGGGGACCACTGTAAATAAAGATAAACCACTCAGAGACCACTGTGAATAAAGATAAAACACCCAGGGACCACTGTAAATAAAGATAAAACACCCAGAGACCACTGTAAATAAAGATAAACCACCCAGGGACCACTGTAAATAAAGATAATCCACACAAGACCACTGTAAATAAAGATAAACCACCCAGGGACCACTGTAAATAAAGATAAACCACCCAGGGACCACTGTAAATAAAGATAAATCACCCAGAGACAACTGTAAATAAAGATAAACCACCCAGGGACCACTGTAAATAAAGATAAACCACCCAGGGACCACTGTAAATAAACATAAACCACCCAGGGACCACTGTAAATAAAGATAAACCACCCAGGGACTACTGTAAATAAAGAAAAACCACCCAGGGACCACTGTAAATAAAGATAAACCACCCAGGGACCACTGGAAATAAAGATAAACCACCCAGAGACCACTGTAAATAAAGATAAACCACCCAGGGACCACTGTAAATATAGATAAACCACCCGGGAACCACTGTAAATAAAGATAAACCACCCACAGACCATTGGAAATAAAGATAAACCACCCAGGAACCACTGTAAATAAAGATAAACATCCCGGGGACCACTGTAAATAAAGATAAAACACCCAGAGACCACTGTAAATAAAGATAAAACACCCAGCGACCACTGTAAATAAAGATAAAACACCCAGAGACCACTGTAAATAAAGATAAACCACCCAGGGACCACTGTAAATAAAGATAAACCACCCGGGAACCACTGTAAATAAAGATAAACCACCCGGGGATGACTGTAAATAAAGATAAACCACTCGGGGACCACTGTAAATAAAGATAAACCACCCATGGACCACTGTAAATAAAGATAAACCACCAAGGGACCACTGTAAATAAAGATAAACCACCCAGGGACCACTGTAAATAAAGATAAACAACCCAGGGACCACTGTAAATAAAGATAAACCACCCAGGGACCACTGTAAATAAAGATAAACCACCCAGGGACCACTGTAAATAAAGATAAACCACCCAGGGACCACTGCAAATAAAGATAAACCACCCGGGGACCACTGTAAATGAAGATAAACCACCCAGAGACCACTGTAAATAAAGATAAACCACCCGGGGACCACTGTAAATAAAGATAAACCACCCAGAGACCACTGTAACTAAAGATAAACCACCCAGGGACCACTGTAAATAAAGATAAACCACCCGGGACAACTGTAAATAAAGATAAACCACCCAGGGACCACTGTAAATAAAGATAAACCACCCGGGGACCACTGTAAATAAAGATAAACCACCCAGGGACCACTGTAAATAAAGATAAACCACCCGGGAACCACTGTAAATAAAGATAAACCACACAGAGACCACTGTAAATAAAGATAAACCACCCAGGGACCACTGTAAATAAAGATAAACCACACAGAGACCATTGGAAATAAAGATAAACCACACAGGAACCACTGTAAATAAAGATAAACCAACCGGGGACCACTGCAAATAAAGATAAACCAGTCAGAGACCACTGTGAATAAAGATAAAACATCCGGGGACCACTGTAAATAAAGATAAACCACTCAGAGACCACTGTGAATAAAGATAAAACACCCAGGGACCACTGTAAATAAAGATAAAACACCCAGAGACCACTGTAAATAAAGATAAACCACCCAGGGACCACTGTAAATAAAGATAATCCACACAAGACCACTGTAAATAAAGATAAACCACCCAGGGACCACTGTAAATAAAGATAAATCACCCGGGGACCACTGTAAATAAAGAAAAACCACCCAGGGACCACTGTAAATAAAGATAAACCACCCAGGGACCACTGTAAATAAAGATAAATCACCCAGAGACCACTGTAAATAAAGATTAACCACCCAGGGACCACTGTAAATAAAGATAAACCACCCAGGGACCACTGTAAATAAACATAAACCACCCAGGGACCACTGTAAATAAAGATAAAACACCCAGGGACCACTGTAAATAAAGGTAAACCACCCAGGGACCACTGTAAATAAAGTTAAACCACCCAGGGACCACTGTAAATAAAGATAAACCACCCAGAGACCACTGTAAATAAAGATAAACCACCCAGGGACCACTGTAAATATAGATAAACCACCCGGGAACCACTGTAAATAAAGATAAACCACCCACAGACCATTGGAAATAAAGATAAACCACCCAGGAACCACTGTAAATAAAGATAAACCTCCCGGGGACCACTGTAAATAAAGATAAACCACCCAGAGACCACTGTAAATAAAGATAAAACACCCAGCGACCACTGTAAATAAAGATAAAACACCCAGAGACCACTGTAAATAAAGATAAACCACCCAGGGACCACTGTAAATAAAGGCAAGCCACCCGGGAACCACTGTAAATAAAGATAAATCACCCGGGGACCACTGCAAATAAAGATAAACCACCCAGGGACCACTGTAAATAAAGATAAACCACCCAGGGACCACTGTAAATAAAGATAAACCACCCGGGAACCACTGTAAATAAATATAAACCACCCAGGGACCACTGAAAATAAAGATAAACCGCCCAGAGACCACTGTAAATAAAGATAAACCACCCAGGGACCACTGTAAATAAAGATAAACCACCCGGGGACCACTGTAAATAAAGATAAACCACCCGGGGACGACTGTAAATAAAGATAAACCAGCCAGGGACCACTGTAAATAAAGATAAATCACACAGGGACCACTGTAAATAAAGATAAACTACCCGGGGACCATTGTAAATAAAGATCAATCACCCGGGGACCACTGTAAATAAAGATAAACCAGCCAGGGACCACTGTAAATAAAGATAAATCACACAGGGACCAATGTAAATAAAGATAAACCACCCAGAGACCACTGTAAATAAAGATAAACCACCCAGGGACCACTGTAAATAAAGATAAACCACACAGGGACCACTGCAAATAAAGATAAACCACCCAGGGACCCTGTAAATAAAGATAAACCAACCAGAGACCACTGTAAAGAAAGATAAACCACCCAGGGTCCACTGTAAATAAAGATAAACCACCCGGGGACCACTGTAAATAAAGATAAACCACCCAGGGACCACTGTAAATAAAGATAAACAACCCAGGGACCACTGTAAATAAAGATAAACCACCCAGAGACCACTGTAAATAAAGATAAAGCACCCAGGGACCACTGTAAATAAAGATAAACTACCCAGAGACCACTGTAAATAAAGATAAACCACCCAGGGACCACTGTAAATAAAGATAAACCACCCGGGGACCACTGTAAATAAAGATAAACCACCCAGGGACCACTGTAAATAAAGATAAACCACCCAGGGACCACTGTAAATAAAGATAAACCACCCGGGAACCACTGTAAATAAAGATAAGCCACCCAGGGACCACTGTAAATAAAGATAAACCACCCAGCGACCACTGTAAATAAAGATAAACCACCCGGGGATCACTGTAAATAAAGATAAACCACCCAGGGACCACTGTAAATAAAGATAAACCGCCCAGGGACCACTGTAAATAAAGATAAACCACCCGGGAACCACTGTAAATAAAGATAAGCCACCCGGGAACCGCTGTAAATAAAGATAAACCACCCAGGGACCACTGTAAATAAAGATAAGCCACCCAGGGACCACAGTAAATAAAGATAAACCACCCGGGAACCACTGTAAATAAAGATAAGCCACCCAGGGACCACTGTAAATAAAGATAAACTACCCAGGGACCACTATAAATAAAGATAATCCACCCAGGGACCACTGTAAATAAAGATAAACCACCCGGGAACCACTGTAAATAAAGATAAACCACCCAGAGACCACTGCAAATAAAGATACACCACCCAGGGACCACTGTAAATAAAGATAAACCACCCAGAGACCACTGTAAATAAAGATAAACCACCCGGGGACCACTGTAAATAAAGATAAACCACCCAGAGACCACTGTAAATAAAGATAAACCACCCAGAGACCACTGCAAATAAAGATAAACCACCCAGGGACCACTGTAAATAAAGATAAACCACCCAGGGACCACTGTAAATAAAGATAAACCACCCGGGGACCACTGTAAATAAAGATAAACTACCCAGGGACCACTATAAATAAAGATAATCCACCCAGGGACCACTGTAAATAAAGATAAACCACCCAGGGACCACTGTAAATAAAGATCAACCACCCAGGGACCACTGTAAATAAAGATAAACCACCCAGGGACCACTGTGAATAAAGATAAACCACCCAGGGACCACTGTAAATAAAGATAAACCACCGGGAACCACTGTAAATAAAGATTAAACCACCCGGGGACCACTGTAAATAAAGATAAACCACCCAGAGACCACTGTAAATAAAGATAAACCACCCGGGGACCACTGTAAATAAAGATAAACCACCCAGAGACAACTGTAAATAAAGATAAACCACCCAGGGACCACTGTAAATAAAGATAAACCACCCAGGGACCACTGTAAATAAATATAAACCACCCAGGGACCACTGTAAATAAAGATAAACCTCCCGGGGACCACTGTAAATAAAGATAAACCACCCAGACACCACTGTAAATAAGGATAAACCACCCAGAGACCACTGTAAATAAAGATAAACCACCCAGGGACCACTGTAAATAAAGATAAACCACCGGGGGACCACTGTGAATAAAGATAAACCACCCGGAGACCACTGTAAATAAAGATAAACCACCCGGGGACCACTGTAAATAAAGGTAAACCACCCAACAACCACTGTAAATAAAGATAAACCACCGAGAGACCACTGTAAATAAAGATAAACCACCCAGGGACCACTGTACATAAAGATAAACCACCCAGGGAACCACTGTAAATAAAGATAAATCACCCGGGGACCACTGTAAATAAAGATAAACCACCCAGGAACCACTGTAAATAAAGATAAATCACCCAGAGACCACTGTAAATAAATATAAACCACCCAGGGACCACTGTAAATAAAGATAAACCACCCAGGGACTACTGTAAATAAAGACAAACCACCCGGGGACCACTGTAAATAAAGATAAACCACCCGGGGACCACTATAAATGGAGATAAACCACCCAGGGACCACTGTAAAAAAAGATAAACCACCCAGGGACCACTGTAAATAAAGATAAGCCACCCAGGGTCCACTGTAAATAAAGATAAACCACCCAGAGACCACTGTAAATAAAGATAAACCTCCCAGTGACCACTGTAAATAAAGAAATACCACTCAGGGACCACTGTAAATAAAGATAAACCACCCAGGGACCACTGTAAATAAAGATAAACAACCCAGCGACCACTGTAAATAAAGATAAACCAGACAGGGACCACTGTAAATAAAGATAAGCCACCCAGGGACCACTGTAAATACATATAAACCACCCAGGGACCACTGTAAATACAGATAAACCACACAGGGACCACTGTAAATAAAGATAAACCACCCGGGAACCACTGTAAATAAAGATACACCAACCAGGGACCACTGTAAATAAAGATAAACCACCCAGAGACCACTGTAAATAAAGATAAAACACCCAGGTACCACTGTAAATAAAGATAAAACACCCAGAGACCACTGTAAATAAAGATAAACCACCCAGGGACCACTGTAAATAAAGATAAACCACCCGGGAAACACTGTAAATAAAGATAAACCACCCGGGGATGACTCTAAATAAAGATAAACCACCCGGGGAACTCTGTAAATAAAGATAAACCACCCAGGGACCACTGTAAATGAAGATAAACCACCCAGGGACCACTGTAAATAAAGATAAACCACCCAGGGACCACTGTAAATAAAGATAAACAACCCAGGGACCACTGTAAATAAAGATAAACCACCCAGGGACCACTGTAAATAAAGATAAACCACCCAGGGACCACTGTAAATAAAGATAAACCACCCAGGGACCACTGTAAATAAAGATAAACCACCCAGGGACCACTGTAAATAAAGATAAACCACCCAGAGACCACTGTAAATAAAGATAAACCACCCAGGGACCACTGTAAATAAAGGTAAACCACCCGGGGACAACTGTAAATAAAGATAAACCACCCAGGGACCACTGTAAATAAAGATAAACCACCCGGGGACCACTGTAAATAAAGATAAACCACCCAGGGACCACTGTAAATAAAGATAAACCACCCGGGAACCACTGTAAATAAAGATAAACCACACAGAGACCACTGTAAATAAAGATAAACCACCCAGGGACCACTGTAAATAAAGATAAACCACACAGAGACCATTGGAAATAAAGATAAACCACCCAGGAACCACTGTAAATAAAGATAAACCAACCGGGGACCACTGTAAATAAAGATAAACCACCCAGAGACCACTGTGAATAAAGATAAAACACCCAGGGACCACTGTAAATAAAGATAAAACACACAGAGACCACTGTAAATAAAGATAAACCACCCAGGGACCACTGTAAATAAAGATAATCCACACAAGACCTATGTATATAAAGATAAACCACCCAGGGACCACTGTAAATAAAGATAAATCAACCGGGGACCACTGTAAATAAAGATAAACCACCCAGGGACCACTGTAAATAAAGATAAACCACCCAGGGACCACTGTAAATAAAGATAAATCACCCAGAGACCACTGTAAATAAAGATAAACCACCCAGGGACCACTGTAAATAAAGATAAACCACCCAGGGACCACTGTAAATAAACATAAACCACCCAGGGACCACTGTAAATAAAGATAAACCACCCAGGGACCACTGTAAATAAAGGTAAACCACCCAGGGACCACTGTAAATAAAGATAAATCACCCAGGGACCACTGTAAATGAAGATAAACCACCCAGAGACCACTGTAAATAAAGATAAACCACCCAGGGACCACTGTAAATAAAGATAAACCACCCGGGAACCACTGTAAATAAAGATAAACCACTCACAGACCATTGGAAATAAAGATAAACCACCCAGGGACCACTGTAAATAAAGATAATCCACACAAGACCTATGTATATAAAGATAAACCACCCAGGGACCACTGTAAATAAAGATAAATCAACCGGGGACCACTGTAAATAAAGATAAACCACCCAGGGACCACTGTAAATAAAGATAAACCACCCAGGGACCACTGTAAATAAAGATAAATCACCCAGAGACCACTGTAAATAAAGATAAACCACCCAGGGACCACTGTAAATAAAGATAAACCACCCAGGGACCACTGTAAATAAACATAAACCACCCAGGGACCACTGTAAATAAAGATAAACCACCCAGGGACCACTGTAAATAAAGGTAAACCACCCAGGGACCACTGTAAATAAAGATAAATCACCCAGGGACCACTGTAAATGAAGATAAACCACCCAGAGACCACTGTAAATAAAGATAAACCACCCAGGGACCACTGTAAATAAAGATAAACCACCCGGGAACCACTGTAAATAAAGATAAACCACTCACAGACCATTGGAAATAAAGATAAACCACCCAGGAACCACTGTAAATAAAGATAAACCTCCCGGGGACCACTGTAAATAAAGATAAACCACCCAGAGACCACTGTAAATAAAGATAAAACACCCAGCGACCACTGTAAATAAAGATAAAACACCCAGAGACCACTGTAAATAAAGATAAACCACCCAGGGACCACTGTAAATAAAGGCAAGCCACCCGGGAACCACTGTAAATAAAGATAAACCACCCGGGGACCACTGTAAATAAAGATAAACCACCCAGAGACCACTGTAAATAAAGATAAACCATCCAGGGACCACTGTAAATAAAGATAAACCACCCGGGGACCACTGTAAATAAAGATAAACCACCCGGGGACCACTGTAAATAAAGATAAACCAGCCAGGGACCACTGTAAATTAAGATAAATCACACAGGGACCAATGTAAATAAGGATAAACCACCCAGAGACCACTGTAAATAAAGATAAACCACCCAGGGACCACTGTAAATAAAGATAAACCACACAGGGACCACTGTAAATAAAGATAAACCACCCAGGGACCACTGTAAATAAAGATAAACCAACCAGAGACCACTGTAAAGAAAGATAAACCACCCAGGGACCACTGTAAATAAAGATAAACAACCCAGGGACCACAGTAAATAATGATAAACCACCCAGAGACCACTGTAAATAAAGATAAATCACCCAGGGACCACTGTAAATAAAGATAAACCACCCAGAGACCACTGTAAATAAAGATAAACCACCCAGGGACCACTGTAAATAAAGATAAACCACCCGGGAACCACTGTAAATAAAGATAAACCACCCAGGGACCACTGTAAATAAAGATAAACCACCCAGGGACCACTGTAAATAAATATAAACCACCCGGGAACCACTGTAAATAAAAATAAACCACCCGGGAACCACTGTAAATAAAGATAAACCACCCAGGGACCACTGTAAATAAAGATAAACCACCCAGGGACCACTGTAAATAAAGATAAACCACCCAGGGACCACTGTAAATAAAGATAAACCACCCAGGGACCACTGTAAATAAAGATAAACCACCCGGGGACCACTGTAAATAAAGATAAACTACCCAGGGACCACTATAAATAAAGATAAACCTCCCAGGGACCACTGTAAATAAAGATAAACCACCCAGGGACCACTGTAAATAAAGATAAACCACCCAGGGACCACTGTAAATAAAGATAAACCACCCGGGGACCACTGTAAATAAAGATAAACTACCCAGGGACCACTATAAATAAAGATAATCCAACCAGGGACCAGTGTAAATAAAGATAAACCACCCAGGGACCACTGTAAATAAAGATAAACCACCCAGGGACCACTGTAAATAAAGATAAACCACCCGGGAACCACTGTAAATAAAGATTAAACCACCCGGGGACCACTGTAAATAAAGATAAACCACCAAGAGACCACTGTAAATAAAGATAAACCACCCGGGGACCACTGTAAATAAAGATAAACCACCCAGAGACCACTGTAAATAAAGATAAACCACCCAGGGATCACTGTAAATAAAGATAAACCACCCAGGGACCACTGTAAATGAGTATAAACCACCCAGGGACGACTGTAAATAAAGATAAACCACCCGGGGACCACTGTAAATAAAGATAAACCACCCAGACACCACTGTAAATAAGGATAAACCACCCAGAGACCACTGTAAATAAAGAAAAACCACCCAGGGACCACTGTAAATAAAGATAAACCACCAGGGGACCACTGTAAATAAAGATAAACCACCCGGAGACCACTGTAAATAAAGATAAACCACCCGGGGACCACTGTAAATAAAGGTAAACCACCCAGGGACCACTGTAAATAAAGATAAACCACCCAGGGAACCACTGCAAATAAAGATAAACCACCCGGGGACCACTGTAAATAAAGATAAACCACCCAGAGACCACTATAAATAAAAATAAAGCACCCAGGGACCACTGTAAATAAAAATAAACCACCCAGGGACCACTGTAAATAAAGATAAACCACCCAGAGACCACTGTAAATAAAGATAAACCACTCAGGGACCACTGTAAATAAAGATAAACCACCCAGGAACCACTGTAAATAAAGATAAACCACCCAGGGACCACTGTAAATAAAGATAAACCACCCAAGGACCACTGTAAATAAAGATAAACCACCCAGGGACCACTGTAAATAAAGATAAACCACCCAGGGACCACTGTAAATAAAGATAAACCACCCAGGGACCACTGTAAGTAAAGATAAACCACCCAGGGACCACTGTAAATAAAGATACACCTCCCGGGACCACTGGAAATAAAGATAAACCACCCAGGGACCACTGTAAATAAAGATAAACCACCCAGGGACCACTGTAAATAAAGATAAACCACCCAGGGACCACTGTAAGTAAAGATAAACCACCCAGGGACCACTGTAAATAAAGATAAACCTCCCGGGACCACTGTAAATAAAGATAAACCTCCCGGGACCACTGGAAATAAAGATAAACCACCCAGGGACCACTGTAAATAATGATAAACCACCCAGGGACCACTGTAAATAAAGATAAACCACCCAGGGACCACTGTAAATAAAGATAAACCACCCAGGGACCACTGTAAATAAAGATAAACCACCCAGGGACCACTGTAAATAAAGATAAACCACCCAGGAACCACTGTAAATAAAGATAAATCACCCAGAGACCACTGTAAATAAATATAAACCACCCAGGGACCACTGTAAATAAAGATAAACCACCCAGAGACCACTGTAAATAAAGATAAACCACCCAGGGACCACTGCAAATAAAGATAAACCACCCAGGGACCACTGTAAATAAAGACAAACCACCCGGGGACCACTATAAATGAAGATAAACCACCCAGGGACCACTGTAAATAAAGATAAACCACCCAGGGACCACTGTAAATAAAGATAAACCACCCAGGGTCCACTGTAAATAAAGATAAACCACCCAGAGACCACTGTAAATAAAGATAAACCTCCCAGGGACCACTGTAAATAACGAAATACCACTCAGGGACCACTGTAAATAAAGATAAACCACCCAGGGAACCACTGTAAATAAAGAAAAACCACCCGGGGACCACTGTAAATAAAGATAAACCACCCAGAGACCACTATAAATAAAAATAAAGCACCCAGGGACCACTGTAAATAAAAATAAACCACCCAGGGACCACTGTAAATAAAGATAAACCACCCAGAGACCACTGTAAATAAAGATAAACCACTCAGGGACCACTGTAAATAAAGATAAACCACCCAGGAACCACTGTAAATAAAGATAAACCACCCAGGGACCACTGTAAATAAAGATAAACCACCCAAGGACCACTGTAAATAAAGATAAACCACCCAGGGACCACTGTAAATAAAGATAAACCACCCAGGGACCACTGTAAATAAAGATAAACCACCCAGGGACCACTGTAAGTAAAGATAAACCACCCAGGGACCACTGTAAATAAAGATAAACCTCCCGGGACCACTGGAAATAAAGATAAACCACCCAGGGACCACTGTAAATAAAGATAAACCACCCAGGAACCACTGTAAATTAAGATAAATCACCCAGAGACCACTGTAAATAAATATAAACCACCCAGGGACCACTGTAAATAAAGATAAACCACCCAGAGACCACTGTGAATAAAGATAAACCACCCAGGGACCACTGCAAATAAAGATAAACCACCCAGGGACCACTGTAAATAAAGACAAACCACCCGGGGACCACTATAAATGAAGATAAACCACCCAGGGACCACTGTAAATAAAGATAAACCACCCAGGGACCACTGTAAATAAAGATAAACCACCCAGGGTCCACTGTAAATAAAGATAAACCACCCAGAGACCACTGTAAATAAAGATAAACCTCCCAGGGACCACTGTAAATAACGAAATACCACTCAGGGACCACTGTAAATAAAGATAAACCACCCAGGGACCACTGTAAATAAAGATAAACCATGCAGGGACCACTGTAAATAACGAAATACCACTCAGGGACCACTGTAAATAAAGATAAACCACCCAGCGACAACTGTAAATAAAGATAAACCACTCAGGGACCACTGTAAATAAAGATAAGCCACTCAGGGACCACTGTAAATACATATAAACCACCCAGGGACCACTGTAAATACAGATAAACAACACAGGGACCACTGTAAATAAAGATAAACCACCCGGGAACCACTGTAAATAAAGATGCACCCCCCAGGGACCACTGTAAATAAAGATAAACCATCTGGGGACCACTGTAAATAAAGATAATCCACCCGGGACCACTGTAAATAAAGATAAACCACCCGGGGACCACTGTAAATAAAGATAAACCACCCAGAGACCACTGTAAATAAAGATAAACCTCCCAGGGACCACTGTAAATAAAGATAAACCACCCAGGGACCACTGTATATAAAGATAAACCACCCAGGGACCACTGTAAATAAAGATAAACCATCCAGGGACCACTGTAAATAAAGATAAGCCACCCAGGGACCACTGTAAATAAATATAAACCACCCAGGGACCACTGTAAATACAGATAAACCATCCAGGGACCACTGTAAATAAAGATAAATCACCCAGAGACCACTGTAAATAAATATAAACCACCCAGGGACCACTGTAAATAAAGATAAACCACCCAGAGACCACTGTAAATAAAGATAAACCACCCAGGGACCACTGCAAATAAAGATAAACCACCCAGGGACCACTGTAAATAAAGACAAACCACCCGGGGACCACTATAAATGAAGATAAACCACCCAGGGACCACTGTAAATAAAGATAAACCACCCAGGGACCACTGTAAATAAAGATAAACCACCCAGGGTCCACTGTAAATAAAGATAAACCACCCAGAGACCACTGTAAATAAAGATAAACCTCCCAGGGACCACTGTAAATAACGAAATACCACCCAGGGACCACTGTAAATAAAGATTAACCACCCAGGGACCACTGTAAATAAAGATAAACAACCCAGGGACCACTGTAAATAAAGATAAACCACCCGGGGACCACTGTAAATAAAGATAAACCACCCAGGGACCACTGTAAATAAAGATAAACCAGCCAGGGACCACTGTAAATAAAGATAAACCACTCAGGGACCACTGTAAATAAAGATATACCACCCAGGGACCACTGTAAATAAAGATAAGCCACTCAGGGACTACTGTAAATAAAGATAAACCACACAGGGACCACTGTAAATAAAGATAAACAACCCAGGGACCACTGTAAATACATATAAACCACCCAGAGACCACTGTAAATACAGATAAACCACACAGGGACCACTGTAAATAAAGATAAACCACCCGGGAACCACTGTAAATAAAGATGCACCACCCAGGGACCACTGTAAATAAAGATAAACCACCTGGGGACCACTGTAAATAAAGATAATTCACCCGGGACCACTGTAAATAAAGATAAACCACCCGGGGACCACTGTAAATAAAGATAAACCACCCAGAGACCACTGTAAATAAAGATAAACCTCCCAGGGACCACTGTAAATAAAGATAAGCCACCCAGGGACCACTGTAAATAAATATAAACCACCCAGGGACCACTGTAAATACAGATAAACCACCCAGGGACCACTGTAAATAAAGATAAACCACCCGGGAACCACTGTAAATAAAGATACACCACCGAGGGACCACTGTAAATAAAGATAAACCACCCGGGGACCAATGTAAATAAAGATAATCCACCAGGGACCACTGTAAATAAAGATAAACCACCCGGGAACCTCTGTAAATAAAGATAAACCACCCAGGGACCACTGTAAATAAAGATAAACCACCCAGGAACCACTGTAAATAAAGATAAACCACCCAGGGACCATTGTAAATAAAGATAAACCACCCAGGGACCACTGTAAATAAAGATTACCACCCAGGGACTACTGTAAATAAAGATAAACCACCCAGGAACCACTGTAAATAAAGATAAGTCACCCAGCGACCACTGTAAATAAAGATAAACCACCCGGGAATCACTGTAAATAAAGATAAACCACCCGGGGACCACTGTAAATAAAGATAAACCACCCAGGTACCACTGTAAATAAAGATAAACCACCCGGGGACCACTGTAAATAAAGATAAACCACCCAGGAACCACTGTAAATAAAGATAAGCCACCCAGCGACCACTGTAAATAAAGATAAACCACCCGGGAACCACTGTAAATAAAGATAAACCACCCAGGGACCACTATAAATAAAGATAAACCACCCAGGGACCACTGTAAATAAAGATAAACCACCCAGGGACCACTGTAAATAAAGATAAACCACCCAGAGACCACTGTAAATAAATATAAACAACCCAGGGACAACTGTAAATAAAGATAAACCACCCGGGGACCACTGTAAATAAAGATAAACCACCCAGGAACCACTGTGAATAAAGATAAACCACCCAGGGACCACTGTAAATAAAGATAAACCACCCAGGGACCACTGTAAATAAAGATAAACCACCCGGGGACCACTGTAAATAACGATAAACCGCCCAGGGACCACTGTAAATAAAGATAAACTACCCAGGGACCACTGTAAATAAAGATAAACCACCCAGGGACCACTGTAAATAAAGATAAACGACCCAGGGACCACTGAAAATAAAGATAAACCACCCAGGGACTACTGTAAATCAAGATAAACCACCAATGGGACCACTGTAAATAAAGATAAACTACCCAGGGACCACTGTAAATAAAGATAAACCGCCCAGGGACAACTGTAAATAAAGATAAACCACCCAGGGACCACTTTAAATAAAGATAAACCACCCAGGGACCACTGCAAATAAAGATAAACCACACAGGGACCACTGTACATAAAGATAAAACACGCAGAGACCACTGTAAATAAAGATAAACCACCCAGGGACCACTGTAAATAAAGATAAACCACCCAGAGACCACTGTAAATAAAGATAAACCACCCATGGATCACTGCAAATAAAGATGAACCACCCCGGGACCACTGTAAATAACGATAAACCACCCAGGGACCACTGTAAATAAAGATAAACCACACAGGGACCACTGTAAATCAAGATAAACCACCAAGGGACCACTGTAAATAAAGATAAACCACCCAGAGTCCACTGTAAATAAAGATAAATCACCCAGGGACCACTGTAAATAAAGATAAACCACCCAGGGACCACTGTAAATAAAGATAAACCACTCAGGGACCACTGTAAATAAAGGTAAACCACCCGGGGTCCACTGTAAATAAAGATAAAGCACCCAGAGACCTTTGTAAATAAAGATAAACCACCCAGAGACCACTGTAAATAAAGATAAACCACTCAGGGACCACTGTAAATAAAGATAAACCACCCGTGGACCACTGTAAATAAAGATAAATCACCCAGAGACCTTTGTAAATAAAGATAAACCACCCGGGGACCACTGTAAATAAAGATAAACCACCCAGGGACCACTGTAAATAAAGATAAATCACCCAGAGACCTTTGTAAATAAAGATAAACCACCCGGGGACCACTGTAAATAAAGATAAACCACTCAGGGACCACTGTAAATAAAGATAAACCACCCGGGGACCACTGTAAATAAGGATAAACCACCCAGAGACCACGGTAAATAAAGATAAACCACCCAGGGACCACTGTAAATAAAGATAAACCACCCAGAGACCACTGTAAATAAAGATAAACCACCCAGGGACCACTGTAAATAAAGATAAACCACCCGGGAACCACTTTAAATAAAGATAAACCACCCAGGGACCACTGTAAATAAAGATAAACCACCCAGAGACCACTGTAAATAAAGATAAACCACCCAGAGACCACTGTAAATAAAGATAAACCACCCAGGGGCCACTGTAAATAAAGATAAACCACCCGGGGACCACTGTAAATAAAGATAAACCACACAGGGACCACTGTAAATAAAGATAACCCACCCAGAGACCACTGTAAATCGAGATAAACCACCCGGGGACCACTGTAAATGAAGATAAACCACCCAGAGACCACTGTAAATAAAGATAAACCACTCAGGGACCACTGTAAATAAAGGTAAACCACCCAGGTACCACTGTAAATAAAGATAAACCACCCAGAGACCACTGTAAATAAAGATAAACCACCCAGGGACCACTGTAAATAAAGATAAACCACCCAGAGACCACTGTAAATAAAGATAAACCACCCAGGGACCACTGTAAATATAGATAAACCACCCGGGAACCACTGTAAATAAAGATAAACCACCCACAGACCATTGGAAATAAAGATAAACCACCCAGGAACCACTGTAAATAAAGATAAACATCCCGGGGACCACTGTAAATAAAGATAAACCACCCAGAGACCACTGTAAATAAAGATAAAACACCCAGCGACCACTGTAAATAAAGATAAAACACCCAGAGACCACTGTAAATAAAGATAAACCACCCAGGGACCACTGTAAATAAAGACAAACCACCCGGGAACCACTGTAAATAAAGATAAACCACCCGGGGATGACTGTAAATAAAGATAAACCACTCGGGGACCACTGTAAATAAAGATAAACCACCCAGGGACCACTGTAAATAAAGATAAACCACCCAGGGACCACTGTAAATAAAGATAAACCACCCAGGGACCACTGTAAATAAAGATAAACAACCCAGGGACCACTGTAAATAAAGATAAACCACCCAGGGACCACTGTAAATAAAGATAAACCACCCAGGGACCACTGTAAATAAAGATAAACCACCCAGGGACCACTGCAAATAAAGATAAACCACCCAGGGACCACTGCAAATAAAGATAAACCACCCAGAGACCACTGTAACTAAAGATAAACCACCCAGGGACCACTGTAAATAAAGATAAACCACCCGGGGACCACTGTAAATAAAGATAAACCACCCAGGGACCACTGTAAATAAAGATAAACCACCCGGGAACCACTGTAAATAAAGATAAACCACACAGAGACCACTGTAAATAAAGATAAACCACCCAGGGACGACTGTAAATAAAGATAAACCACACAGAGACCATTGCAAATAAAGATAAACCACACAGGAACCACTGTAAATAAAGATAAACCAACCGGGGACCACTGCAAATAAAGATAAACCACTCAGAGACCACTGTGAATAAAGATAAAACATCCGGGGACCACTGTAAATAAAGATAAACCACTCAGAGACCACTGTGAATAAAGATAAAACACCCAGGGACCACTGTAAATAAAGATAAAACACCCAGAGACCACTGTAAATAAAGATAAACCACCCAGGGACCACTGTAAATAAAGATAATCCACACAAGACCACTGTAAATAAAGATAAACCACCCAGGGACCACTGTAAATAAAGATAAATCACCCGGGGACCACTGTAAATAAAGAAAAACCACCCAGGGACCACTGTAAATAAAGATAAATCACCCAGAGACCACTGTAAATAAAGATAAACCACCCAGGGACCACTGTAAATAAAGATAAACCACCCAGGGACCACTGTAAATAAACATAAACCACCCAGGGACCACTGTAAATAAACATAAACCACCCAGGGACCACTGTAAATAAAGATAAACCACCCAGGGACCACTGTAAATAAAGGTAAACCACCCAGGGACCACTGTAAATAAAGTTAAACCACCCAGGGACCACTGTAAATAAAGTTAAACCACCCAGAGACCACTATAAATAAAAATAAAGCACCCAGGGACCACTGTAAATAAAAATAAACCACCCAGGGACCACTGTAAATAAAGATAAACCACCCAGAGACCACTGTAAATAAAGATAAACCACTCAGGGACCACTGTAAATAAAGATAAACCACCCAGGAACCACTGTAAATAAAGATAAACCACCCAGGGACCACTGTAAATAAAGATAAACCACCCAAGGACCACTGTAAATAAAGATAAACCACCCAGGGACCACTGTAAATAAAGATAAACCACCCAGGGACCACTGTAAATAAAGATAAACCACCCAGGGACCACTGTAAGTAAAGATAAACCACCCAGGGACCACTGTAAATAAAGATAAACCTCCCGGGACCACTGGAAATAAAGATAAACCACCCAGGGACCACTGTAAATAAAGATAAACCACCCAGGAACCACTGTAAATTAAGATAAATCACCCAGAGACCACTGTAAATAAATATAAACCACCCAGGGACCACTGTAAATAAAGATAAACCACCCAGAGACCACTGTGAATAAAGATAAACCACCCAGGGACCACTGCAAATAAAGATAAACCACCCAGGGACCACTGTAAATAAAGACAAACCACCCGGGGACCACTATAAATGAAGATAAACCACCCAGGGACCACTGTAAATAAAGATAAACCACCCAGGGACCACTGTAAATAAAGATAAACCACCCAGGGTCCACTGTAAATAAAGATAAACCACCCAGAGACCACTGTAAATAAAGATAAACCTCCCAGGGACCACTGTAAATAACGAAATACCACTCAGGGACCACTGTAAATAAAGATAAACCACCCAGGGACCACTGTAAATAAAGATAAACCATGCAGGGACCACTGTAAATAACGAAATACCACTCAGGGACCACTGTAAATAAAGATAAACCACCCAGCGACAACTGTAAATAAAGATAAACCACTCAGGGACCACTGTAAATAAAGATAAGCCACTCAGGGACCACTGTAAATACATATAAACCACCCAGGGACCACTGTAAATACAGATAAACAACACAGGGACCACTGTAAATAAAGATAAACCACCCGGGAACCACTGTAAATAAAGATGCACCCCCCAGGGACCACTGTAAATAAAGATAAACCACCTGGGGACCACTGTAAATAAAGATAAACCACCCGGGACCACTGTAAATAAAGATAAACCACCCGGGGACCACTGTAAATAAAGATAAACCACCCAGAGACCACTGTAAATAAAGATAAACCTCCCAGGGACCACTGTAAATAAAGATAAACCACCCAGGGACCACTGTATATAAAGATAAACCACCCAGGGACCACTGTAAATAAAGATAAACCATCCAGGGACCACTGTAAATAAAGATAAGCCACCCAGGGACCACTGTAAATAAATATAAACCACCCAGGGACCACTGTAAATACAGATAAACCATCCAGGGACCACTGTAAATAAAGATAAATCACCCAGAGACCACTGTAAATAAATATAAACCACCCAGGGACCACTGTAAATAAAGATAAACCACCCAGAGACCACTGTAAATAAAGATAAACCACCCAGGGACCACTGCAAATAAAGATAAACCACCCAGGGACCACTGTAAATAAAGACAAACCACCCGGGGACCACTATAAATGAAGATAAACCACCCAGGGACCACTGTAAATAAAGATAAACCACCCAGGGACCACTGTAAATAAAGATAAACCACCCAGGGTCCACTGTAAATAAAGATAAACCACCCAGAGACCACTGTAAATAAAGATAAACCTCCCAGGGACCACTGTAAATAACGAAATACCACCCAGGGACCACTGTAAATAAAGATTAACCACCCAGGGACCACTGTAAATAAAGATAAACCACCCAGGGACCACTGTAAATAAAGATAAACCACCCAGGGACCACTGTAAATAAAGATTACCACCCAGGGACCACTGTAAATAAAGATAAACAACCCAGGGACCACTGTAAATAAAGATAAACCACCCGGGGACCACTGTAAATAAAGATAAACCACCCAGGGACCACTGTAAATAAAGATAAACCACCCAGGGCCCACTGTAAATAAAGATAAACCACTCAGGGACCACTGTAAATAAAGATATACCACCCAGGGACCACTGTAAATAAAGATAAGCCACTCAGGGACTACTGTAAATAAAGATAAACCACACAGGGACCACTGTAAATAAAGATAAACAACCCAGGGACCACTGTAAATACATATAAACCACCCAGAGACCACTGTAAATACAGATAAACCACACAGGGACCACTGTAAATAAAGATAAACCACCCGGGAACCACTGTAAATAAAGATGCACCACCCAGGGACCACTGTAAATAAAGATAAACCACCTGGGGACCACTGTAAATAAAGATAATTCACCCGGGACCACTGTAAATAAAGATAAACCACCCGGGGACCACTGTAAATAAAGATAAACCACCCAGAGACCACTGTAAATAAAGATAAACCTCCCAGGGACCACTGTAAATAAAGATAAGCCACCCAGGGACCACTGTAAATAAATATAAACCACCCAGGGACCACTGTAAATACAGATAAACCACCCAGGGACCACTGTAAATAAAGATAAACCACCCGGGAACCACTGTAAATAAAGATACACCACCGAGGGACCACTGTAAATAAAGATAAACCACCCGGGGACCAATGTAAATAAAGATAATCCACCCGGGACCACTGTAAATAAAGATAAACCACCCGGGAACCTCTGTAAATAAAGATAAACCACCCAGGGACCACTGTAAATAAAGATAAACCACCCAGGAACCACTGTAAATAAAGATAAACCACCCAGGGACCATTGTAAATAAAGATAAACCACCCAGGGACCACTGTAAATAAAGATTACCACCCAGGGACTACTGTAAATAAAGATAAACCACCCAGGAACCACTGTAAATAAAGATAAGTCACCCAGCGACCACTGTAAATAAAGATAAACCACCCGGGAATCACTGTAAATAAAGATAAACCACCCGGGGACCACTGTAAATAAAGATAAACCACCCAGGTACCACTGTAAATAAAGATAAACCACCCGGGGACCACTGTAAATAAAGATAAACCACCCAGGAACCACTGTAAATAAAGATAAGCCACCCAGCGACCACTGTAAATAAAGATAAACCACCCGGGAACCACTGTAAATAAAGATAAACCACCCAGGGACCACTATAAATAAAGATAAACCACCCAGGGACCACTGTAAATAAAGATAAACCACCCAGGGACCACTGTAAATAAAGATAAACCACCCAGAGACCACTGTAAATAAATATAAACAACCCAGGGACAACTGTAAATAAAGATAAACCACCCGGGGACCACTGTAAATAAAGATAAACCACCCAGGAACCACTGTGAATAAAGATAAACCACCCAGGGACCACTGTAAATAAAGATAAACCACCCAGGGACCACTGTAAATAAAGATAAACCACCCGGGGACCACTGTAAATAACGATAAACCGCCCAGGGACCACTGTAAATAAAGATAAACTACCCAGGGACCACTGTAAATAAAGATAAACCACCCAGGGACCACTGTAAATAAAGATAAACGACCCAGGGACCACTGAAAATAAAGATAAACCACCCAGGGACTACTGTAAATCAAGATAAACCACCAATGGGACCACTGTAAATAAAGATAAACTACCCAGGGACCACTGTAAATAAAGATAAACCGCCCAGGGACAACTGTAAATAAAGATAAACCACCCAGGGACCACTTTAAATAAAGATAAACCACCCAGGGACCACTGCAAATAAAGATAAACCACACAGGGACCACTGTACATAAAGATAAAACACGCAGAGACCACTGTAAATAAAGATAAACCACCCAGGGACCACTGTAAATAAAGATAAACCACCCAGAGACCACTGTAAATAAAGATAAACCACCCATGGATCACTGCAAATAAAGATGAACCACCCCGGGACCACTGTAAATAACGATAAACCACCCAGGGACCACTGTAAATAAAGATAAACCACACAGGGACCACTGTAAATCAAGATAAACCACCAAGGGACCACTGTAAATAAAGATAAACCACCCAGAGTCCACTGTAAATAAAGATAAATCACCCAGGGACCACTGTAAATAAAGATAAACCACCCAGGAACCACTGTAAATAAAGATAAACCACTCAGGGACCACTGTAAATAAAGGTAAACCACCCGGGGTCCACTGTAAATAAAGATAAAGCACCCAGAGACCTTTGTAAATAAAGATAAACCACCCAGAGATCACTGTAAATAAAGATAAACCACTCAGGGACCACTGTAAATAAAGATAAACCACCCGTGGACCACTGTAAATAAAGATAAATCACCCAGAGACCTTTGTAAATAAAGATAAACCACCCGGGGACCACTGTAAATAAAGATAAACCACCCAGGGACCACTGTAAATAAAGATAAATCACCCAGAGACCTTTGTAAATAAAGATAAACCACCCGGGGACCACTGTAAATAAAGATAAACCACTCAGGGACCACTGTAAATAAAGATAAACCACCCGGGGACCACTGTAAATAAGGATAAACCACCCAGAGACCACGGTAAATAAAGATAAACCACCCAGGGACCACTGTAAATAAAGATAAACCACCCAGAGACCACTGTAAATAAAGATAAACCACCCAGGGACCACTGTAAATAAAGATAAACCACCCGGGAACCACTTTAAATAAAGATAAACCACCCAGGGACCACTGTAAATAAAGATAAACCACCCAGAGACCACTGTAAATAAAGATAAACCACCCAGAGACCACTGTAAATAAAGATAAACCACCCAGGGGCCACTGTAAATAAAGATAAACCACCCGGGGACAACTGTAAATAAAGATAAACCACACAGGGACCACTGTAAATAAAGATAAACCACCCAGAGACCACTGTAAATCGAGATAAACCACCCGGGGACCACTGTAAATGAAGATAAACCACCCAGAGACCACTGTAAATAAAGATAAACCACTCAGGGACCACTGTAAATAAAGGTAAACCACCCAGGTACCACTGTAAATAAAGATAAACCACCCAGAGACCACTGTAAATAAAGATAAACCACCCAGGGACCACTGTAAATAAAGATAAACCACCCAGAGACCACTGTAAATAAAGATAAACCACCCAGGGACCACTGTAAATATAGATAAACCACCCGGGAACCACTGTAAATAAAGATAAACCACCCACAGACCATTGGAAATAAAGATAAACCACCCAGGAACCACTGTAAATAAAGATAAACATCCCGGGGACCACTGTAAATAAAGATAAAACACCCAGAGACCACTGTAAATAAAGATAAACCACCCAGGGACCACTGTAAATAAAGACAAACCACCCGGGAACCACTGTAAATAAAGATAAACCACCCGGGGATGACTGTAAATAAAGATAAACCACTCGGGGACCACTGTAAATAAAGATAAACCACCCAGGGACCACTGTAAATAAAGATAAACCACCCAGGGACCACTGTAAATAAAGATAAACCACCCAGGGACCACTGTAAATAAAGATAAACAACCCAGGAACCACTGTAAATAAAGATAAACCACCCGGGGATGACTGTAAATAAAGATAAACCACTCGGGGACCACTGTAAATAAAGATAAACCACCCAGGGACCACTGTAAATAAAGATAAACCACCCAGGGACCACTGTAAATAAAGATAAACCACCCAGGGACCACTGTAAATAAAGATAAACAACCCAGGGACCACTGTAAATAAAGATAAACCACCCAGGGACCACTGTAAATAAAGATAAACCACCCAGGGACCACTGTAAATAAAGATAAACCACCCAGGGACCACTGCAAATAAAGATAAACCACCCAGGGACCACTGCAAATAAAGATAAACCACCCAGAGACCACTGTAACTAAAGATAAACCACCCAGGGACCACTGTAAATAAAGATAAACCACCCGGGGACCACTGTAAATAAAGATAAACCACCCAGGGACCACTGTAAATAAAGATAAACCACCCGGGAACCACTGTAAATAAAGATAAACCACACAGAGACCACTGTAAATAAAGATAAACCACCCAGGGACGACTGTAAATAAAGATAAACCACACAGAGACCATTGCAAATAAAGACAAACCACACAGGAACCACTGTAAATAAAGATAAACCAACCGGGGACCACTGCAAATAAAGATAAACCACTCAGAGACCACTGTGAATAAAGATAAAACATCCGGGGACCACTGTAAATAAAGATAAACCACTCAGAGACCACTGTGAATAAAGATAAAACACCCAGGGACCACTGTAAATAAAGATAAAACACCCAGAGACCACTGTAAATAAAGATAAACCACCCAGGGACCACTGTAAATAAAGATAATCCACACAAGACCACTGTAAATAAAGATAAACCACCCAGGGACCACTGTAAATAAAGATAAATCACCCGGGGACCACTGTAAATAAAGAAAAACCACCCAGGGACCACTGTAAATAAAGATAAATCACCCAGAGACCACTGTAAATAAAGATAAACCACCCAGGGACCACTGTAAATAAAGATAAACCACCCAGGGACCACTGTAAATAAACATAAACCACCCAGGGACCACTGTAAATAAACATAAACCACCCAGGGACCACTGTAAATAAAGATAAACCACCCAGGGACCACTGTAAATAAAGGTAAACCACCCAGGGACCACTGTAAATAAAGTTAAACCACCCAGGGACCACTGTAAATAAAGATAAACCACCCAGAGACCACTGTAAATAAAGATAAACCACCCAGGGACCACTGTAAATATAGATAAACCACCCGGGAACCACTGTAAATAAAGATAAACCACCCACAGACCATTGGAAATAAAGATAAACCACCCAGGAACCACTGTAAATAAAGATAAACCTCCCGGGGACCACTGTAAATAAAGATAAACCACCCAGAGACCACTGTAAATAAAGATAAAACACCCAGCGATCACTGTAAATAAAGATAAAACACCCAGAGACCACTGTAAATAAAGATAAACCACCCAGGGACCACTGTAAATAAAGGCAAGCCACCCGGGAACCACTGTAAATAAAGATAAACCACCCGGGGACCACTGCAAATAAAGATAAACCACCCAGGGACCACTGTAAATAAAGATAAACCACCCAGGGACCATTGTAAATAAAGATAAACCACCCAGGGACCACTGTAAATAAAGATTACCACCCAGGGACTACTGTAAACAAAGATAAACCACCCAGGAACCACTGTAAATAAAGATAAGTCACCCAGCGACCACTGTAAATAAAGATAAACCACCCGGGAATCACTGTAAATAAAGATAAACCACCCGGGGACCACTGTAAATAAAGATAAACCACCCAGGTACCACTGTAAGTAAAGATAAACCACCCGGGGACCACTGTAAATAAAGATAAACCACCCAGGAACCACTGTAAATAAAGATAAGCCACCCAGCGACCACTGTAAATAAAGATAAACCACCCGGGAACCACTGTAAATAAAGATAAACCACCCAGGGACCACTATAAATAAAGATAAACCACCCAGGGACCACTGTAAATAAAGATAAACCACACAGGGACCACTGTAAATAAAGATAAACCACCCAGAGACCACTGTAAATAAATATAAACAACCCAGGGACAACTGTAAATAAAGATAAACCACCCGGGGACCACTGTAAATAAAGATAAACCACCCAGGAACCACTGTGAATAAAGATAAACCACCCAGGGACCACTGTAAATAAAGATAAACCACCCAGGGACCACTGTAAATAAAGATAAACCACCCGGGGACCACTGTAAATAACGATAAACCGCCCAGGGACCACTGTAAATAAAGATAAACTACCCAGGGACCACTGTAAATAAAGATAAACCACCCAGGGACCACTGTAAATAAAGATAAACGACCCAGGGACCACTGAAAATAAAGATAAACCACCCAGGGACGACTGTAAATCAAGATAAACCACCAATGGGACCACTGTAAATAAAGATAAACTACCCAGGGACCACTGTAAATAAAGATAAACCGCCCAGGGACAACTGTAAATAAAGATAAACTACCCAGGGACCACTGTAAATAAAGATAAAACACCCGGGGAACACTGAAAATAAAGATAAACCACACAGGGACAACTGTAAATAAAGATAAACCACCCAGGGACCACTGTAAATAAAGATAAACCACCCGGGGACCACTGTAAATTAAGATAAACCACCCGGGGACCACTGTAAATAAAGATAAACCACCCAGGGACCACTTTAAATAAAGATAAACCACCCAGGGACCACTGCAAATAAAGATAAACCACACAGGGACCACTGTACATAAAGATAAAACACGCAGAGACCACTGTAAATAAAGATAAACCACCCAGGGACCACTGTAAATAAAGATAAACCACACAGAGACCACTGTAAATAAAGATAAACCACCCATGGATCACTGCAAATAAAGATGAACCACCCCGGGACCACTGTAAATAACGATAAACCACCCAGGGACCACTGTAAATAAAGATAAACCACACAGGGACCACTGTAAATCAAGATAAACCACCAAGGGACCACTGTAAATAAAGATAAACCACCCAGAGTCCACTGTAAATAAAGATAAATCACCCAGGGACCACTGTAAATAAAGATAAACCACCCAGGGACCACTGTAAATAAAGATAAACCACTCAGGGACCACTGTAAATAAAGGTAAACCACCCGGGGTCCACTGTAAATAAAGATAAAGCACCCAGAGACCTTTGTAAATAAAGATAAACCACCCAGAGACCACTGTAAATAAAGATAAACCACTCAGGGACCACTGTAATTAAAGATAAACCACCCGTGGACCACTGTAAATAAAGATAAATCACCCAGAGACCTTTGTAAATAAAGATAAACCACCCGGGGACCACTGTAAATAAAGATAAACCACCCAGGGACCACTGTAAATAAAGATAAATCACCCAGAGACCTCTGTAAATAAAGGTAAACCACCCGGGGACCACTGTAAATAAAGATAAACCACTCAGGGACCACTGTAAATAAAGATAAACCACCCGGGGACCACTGTAAATAAGGATAAACCACCCAGAGACCACGGTAAATAAAGATAAACCACCCAGGGACCACTGTAAATAAAGATAAACCACCCAGAGACCACTGTAAATAAAGATAAACCACCCAGGGACCACTGTAAATAAAGATAAACCACCCGGGAACCACTTTAAATAAAGATAAACCACCCAGGGACCACTGTAAATAAAGATAAACCACCCAGAGACCACTGTAAATAAAGATAAACCACCCAGAGACCACTGTAAATAAAGATAAACCACCCAGGGGCCACTGTAAATAAAGATAAACCACCCGGGGACCACTGTAAATAAAGATAAACCACACAGGGACCACTGTAAATAAAGATAAACCACCCAGAGACCACTGTAAATCGAGATAAACCACCCGGGGACCACTGTAAATAAAGATAAACCACCCAGGGACCACTATAAATAAAGATAAACCACCCAGGAACCACTGTACATAAAGATAAGCCACCCAGCGACCACTGTAAATAAAGATAAACCACCCAGGGACCACTGTAAATAAAGATAAACCACCCGGGGACCACTGTAAATAAAGATAAACCACCCAGGGACCACTATAAATAAAGATAAACCACCCAGGGACCACTGTAAATAAAGATAAACCACCCAGGGACCACTGTAAATAAAGATAAACCACCCAGAGACCACTGTAAATAAATATAAACAACCCAGGGACAACTGTAAATAAAGATAAACCACCCGGGGACCACTGTAAATAAAGATAAACCACCCAGGAACCACTGTGAATAAAGATAAACCACCCAGGGACCACTGTAAATAAAGATAAACCACCCAGGGACCACTGTAAATAAAGATAAACCACCCGGGGACCACTGTAAATAACGATAAACCGCCCAGGGACCACTGTAAATAAAGATAAACTACCCAGGGACCACTGTAAATAAAGATAAACCACCCAGGGACCACTGTAAATAAAGATAAACGACCCAGGGACCACTGAAAATAAAGATAAACCACCCAGGGACGACTGTAAATCAAGATAAACCACCAATGGGACCACTGTAAATAAAGATAAACTACCCAGGGACCACTGTAAATAAAGATAAACCGCCCAGGGACAACTGTAAATAAAGATAAACTACCCAGGGACCACTGTAAATAAAGATAAAACACCCGGGGAACACTGAAAATAAAGATAAACCACACAGGGACAACTGTAAATAAAGATAAACCACCCAGGGACCACTGTAAATAAAGATAAACCACCCGGGGACCACTGTAAATTAAGATAAACCACCCGGGGACCACTGTAAATAAAGATAAACCACACAGGGACCACTTTAAATAAAGATAATCCACCCAGGGACCACTGCAAATAAAGATAAACCACACAGGGACCACTGTACATAAAGATAAAACACGCAGAGACCACTGTAAATAAAGATAAACCACCCAGGGACCACTGTAAATAAAGATAAACCACACAGAGACCACTGTAAATAAAGATAAAACACCCATGGATCACTGCAAATAAAGATGAACCACCCCGGGACCACTGTAAATAACGATAAACCACCCAGGGACCACTGTAAATAAAGATAAACCACACAGGGACCACTGTAAATCAAGATAAACCACCAAGGGACCACTGTAAATAAAGATAAACCACCCAGAGTCCACTGTAAATAAAGATAAATCACCCAGGGACCACTGTAAATAAAGATAAACCACCCAGGGACCACTGTAAATAAAGATAAACCACTCAGGGACCACTGTAAATAAAGGTAAACCACCCGGGGTCCACTGTAAATAAAGATAAAGCACCCAGAGACCTTTGTAAATAAAGATAAACCACCCAGAGACCACTGTAAATAAAGATAAACCACTCAGGGACCACTGTAATTAAAGATAAACCACCCGTGGACCACTGTAAATAAAGATAAATCACCCAGAGACCTTTGTAAATAAAGATAAACCACCCGGGGACCACTGTAAATAAAGATAAACCACCCAGGGACCACTGTAAATAAAGATAAATCACCCAGAGACCTCTGTAAATAAAGGTAAACCACCCGGGGACCACTGTAAATAAAGATAAACCACTCAGGGACCACTGTAAATAAAGATAAACCACCCGGGGACCACTGTAAATAAGGATAAACCACCCAGAGACCACGGTAAATAAAGATAAACCACCCAGGGACCACTGTAAATAAAGATAAACCACCCAGAGACCACTGTAAATAAAGATAAACCACCCAGGGACCACTGTAAATAAAGATAAACCACCCGGGAACCACTTTAAATAAAGATAAACCACCCAGGGACCACTGTAAATAAAGATAAACCACCCAGAGACCACTGTAAATAAAGATAAACCACCCAGAGACCACTGTAAATAAAGATAAACCACCCAGGGGCCACTGTAAATAAAGATAAACCACCCGGGGACCACTGTAAATAAAGATAAACCACACAGGGACCACTGTAAATAAAGATAAACCACCCAGAGACCACTGTAAATCGAGATAAACCACCCGGGGACCACTGTAAATGAAGATAAACCACCCAGAGGCCACTGTAAATAAAGATAAACCACTCAGGGACCACTGTAAATAAAGGTAAACCACCCAGGTACCACTGTAAATAAAGATAAACCACCCAGAGACCACTGTAAATAAAGATAAACCACCCAGGGACCACTGTAAATAAAGATAAACCACCCAGAGACCACTGTAAATAAAGATAAACCACCCAGGGACCACTGTAAATATAGATAAACCACCCGGGAACCACTGTAAATAAAGATAAACCACCCACAGACCATTGGAAATAAAGATAAACCACCCAGGAACCACTGTAAATAAAGATAAACATCCCGGGGACCACTGTAAATAAAGATAAACCACCCAGAGACCACTGTAAATAAAGATAAAACACCCAGCGACCACTGTAAATAAAGATAAAACACCCAGAGACCACTGTAAATAAAGATAAACCACCCAGGGACCACTGTAAATAAAGACAAACCACCCGGGAACCACTGTAAATAAAGATAAACCACCCGGGGATGACTGTAAATAAAGATAAACCACTCGGGGACCACTGTAAATAAAGATAAACCTCCCAGGGACCACTGTAAATAAAGATAAACCACCCAGGGACCACTGTAAATAAAGATAAACCACCCAGGGACCACTGTAAATAAAGATAAACAACCCAGGGACCACTGTAAATAAAGATAAACCACCCAGGGACCACTGTAAATAAAGATAAACCACCCAGGGACCACTGTAAATAAAGATAAACCACCCAGGGACCACTGCAAATAAAGATAAACCACCCAGGGACCACTGCAAATAAAGATAAACCACCCAGAGACCACTGTAACTAAAGATAAACCACCCAGGGACCACTGTAAATAAAGATAAACCACCCGGGACAACTGTAAATAAAGATAAACCACCCAGGGACCACTGTAAATAAAGATAAACCACCCGGGGACCACTGTAAATAAAGATAAACCACCCAGGGACCACTGTAAATAAAGATAAACCACCCGGGAACCACTGTAAATAAAGATAAACCACACAGAGACCACTGTAAATAAAGATAAACCACCCAGGGACCACTGTAAATAAAGATAAACCACCCAGAGACCATTGGAAATAAAGATAAACCACACAGGAACCACTGTGAATAAAGATAAAACATCCGGGGACCACTGTAAATAAAGATAAACCACTCAGAGACCACTGTGAATAAAGATAAAACACCCAGGGACCACTGTAAATAAAGATAAAACACCCAGAGACCACTGTAAATAAAGATAAACCACCCAGGGACCACTGTAAATAAAGATAATCCACACAAGACCACTGTAAATAAAGATAAACCACCCAGGGACCACTGTAAATAAAGATAAATCACCCGGGGACCACTGTAAATAAAGAAAAACCACCCAGGGACCACTGTAAATAAAGATAAATCACCCAGAGACCACTGTAAATAAAGATAAACCACCCAGGGACCACTGTAAATAAAGATAAACCACCCAGGGACCACTGTAAATAAACATAAACCACCCAGGGACCACTGTAAATAAACATAAACCACCCAGGGACCACTGTAAATAAAGATAAACCACCCAGGGACCACTGTAAATAAAGGTAAACCACCCAGGGACCACTGTAAATAAAGTTAAACCACCCAGGGACCACTGTAAATAAAGATAAACCACCCAGAGACCACTGTAAATAAAGATAAACCACCCAGGGACCACTGTAAATATAGATAAACCACCCGGGAACCACTGTAAATAAAGATAAACCACCCACAGACCATTGGAAATAAAGATAAACCACCCAGGAACCACTGTAAATAAAGATAAACCTCCCGGGGACCACTGTAAATAAAGATAAACCACCCAGAGACCACTGTAAATAAAGATAAAACACCCAGCGATCACTGTAAATAAAGATAAAACACCCAGAGACCACTGTAAATAAAGATAAACCACCCAGGGACCACTGTAAATAAAGGCAAGCCACCCGGGAACCACTGTAAATAAAGATAAACCACCCGGGGACCACTGCAAATAAAGATAAACCACCCAGGGACCACTGTAAATAAAGATAAACCACCCAGGGACCACTGTAAATAAAGATAAACCACCCGGGGACCACTGTAAATAAATATAAACCACCCAGGGACCACTGAAAATAAAGATAAACCGCCCAGAGACCACTGTAAATAAAGATAAACCACCCAGGGACCACTGTAAATAAAGATAAACCACCCGGGGACCACTGTAAATAAAGATAAACCACCCGGGGACGACTGTAAATAAAGATAAACCAGCCAGGGACCACTGTAAATATAGATAAATCACACAGGGACCACTGTAAATAAAGATAAACTACCCGGGGACCATTGTAAATAAAGATAAATCACCCGGGGACCATTGTAAATAAAGATAAACCAGCCAGGGACCACTGTAAATAAAGATAAATCACACAGGGACCAATGTAAATAAAGATAAACCACCCAGAGACCACTGTAAATAAAGATAAACCACTCAGGGACCACTGTAAATAAAGATAAACCACACAGGGACCACTGCAAATAAAGATAAACCACCCAGGGACCACTGTAAATAAAGATAAACCAACCAGAGACCACTGTAAAGAAAGATAAACCACCCAGGGTCCACTGTAAATAAAGATAAACCACCCGGGGACCACTGTAAATAAAGATAAACCACCCAGGGACCACTGTAAATAAAGATAAACAACCCAGGGACCACGGTAAATAAAGATAAACCACCCAGAGACCACTGTAAATAAAGATAAAGCACCCAGGGACCACTGTAAATAAAGATAAACTACCCAGAGACCACTGTAAATAAAGATAAACCACCCAGGGACCACTGTAAATAAAGATAAACCACCCGGGGACCACTGTAAATAAAGATAAACCACCCAGGGACGACTGTAAATAAAGATAAACCACACAGAGACCATTGCAAATAAAGATAAACCACACAGGAACCACTGTAAATAAAGATAAACCAACCGGGGACCACTGCAAATAAAGATAAACCACTCAGAGACCACTGTGAATAAAGATAAAACATCCGGGGACCACTGTAAATAAAGATAAACCACTCAGAGACCACTGTGAATAAAGATAAAACACCCAGGGACCACTGTAAATAAAGATAAAACACCCAGAGACCACTGTACATAAAGATAAACCACCCAGGGACCACTGTAAATAAAGATAATCCACACAAGACCACTGTAAATAAAGATAAACCACCCAGGGACCACTGTAAATAAAGATAAATCACCCGGGGACCACTGTAAATAAAGAAAAACCACCCAGGGACCACTGTAAATAAAGATAAATCACCCAGAGACCACTGTAAATAAAGATAAACCACCCAGGGACCACTGTAAATAAAGATAAACTACCCAGGGACCACTGTAAATAAACATAAACCACCCAGGGACCACTGTAAATAAACATAAACCACCCAGGGACCACTGTAAATAAAGATAAACCACCCAGGGACCACTGTAAATAAAGGTAAACCACCCAGGGACCACTGTAAATAAAGTTAAACCACCCAGGGACCACTGTAAATAAAGATAAACCACCCAGAGACCACTGTAAATAAAGATAAACCACCCAGGGACCACTGTAAATATAGATAAACCACCCGGGAACCACTGTAAATAAAGATAAACCACCCACAGACCATTGGAAATAAAGATAAACCACCCAGGAACCACTGTAAATAAAGATAAACCTCCCGGGGACCACTGTAAATAAAGATAAACCACCCAGAGACCACTGTAAATAAAGATAAAACACCCAGCGATCACTGTAAATAAAGATAAAACACCCAGAGACCACTGTAAATAAAGATAAACCACCCAGGGACCACTGTAAATAAAGGCAAGCCACCCGGGAACCACTGTAAATAAAGATAAACCACCCGGGGACCACTGCAAATAAAGATAAACCACCCAGGGACCACTGTAAATAAAGATAAACCACCCAGGGACCATTGTAAATAAAGATAAACCACCCAGGGACCACTGTAAATAAAGATTACCACCCAGGGACTACTGTAAATAAAGATAAACCACCCAGGAACCACTGTAAATAAAGATAAGTCACCCAGCGACCACTGTAAATAAAGATAAACCACCCGGGAATCACTGTAAATAAAGATAAACCACCCGGGGACCACTGTAAATAAAGATAAACCACCCAGGTACCACTGTAAGTAAAGATAAACCACCCGGGGACCACTGTAAATAAAGATAAACCACCCAGGAACCACTGTAAATAAAGATAAGCCACCCAGCGACCACTGTAAATAAAGATAAACCACCCGGGAACCACTGTAAATAAAGATAAACCACCCAGGGACCACTATAAATAAAGATAAACCACCCAGGGACCACTGTAAATAAAGATAAACCACCCAGGGACCACTGTAAATAAAGATAAACCACCCAGAGACCACTGTAAATAAATATAAACAACCCAGGGACAACTGTAAATAAAGATAAACCTCCCGGGGACCACTGTAAATAAAGATAAACCACCCAGGAACCACTGTGAATAAAGATAAACCACCCAGGGACCACTGTAAATAAAGATAAACCACCCAGGGACCACTGTAAATAAAGATAAACCACCCGGGGACCACTGTAAATAACGATAAACCGCCCAGGGACCACTGTAAATAAAGATAAACTACCCAGGGACCACTGTAAATAAAGATAAACCACCCAGGGACCACTGTAAATAAAGATAAACGACCCAGGGACCACTGAAAATAAAGATAAACCACCCAGGGACTACTGTAAATCAAGATAAACCACCAATGGGACCACTGTAAATAAAGATAAACTACCCAGGGACCACTGTAAATAAAGATAAACCGCCCAGGGACAACTGTAAATAAAGATAAACTACCCAGGGACCACTGTAAATAAAGATAAAACACCCGGGGAACACTGAAAATAAAGATAAACCACACAGGGACAACTGTAAATAAAGATAAACCACCCAGGGACCACTGTAAATAAAGATAAACCACCCGGGGACCACTGTAAATTAAGATAAACCACCCGGGGACCACTGTAAATAAAGATAAACCACCCAGGGACCACTTTAAATAAAGATAAACCACCCAGGGACCACTGCAAATAAAGATAAACCACACAGGGACCACTGTACATAAAGATAAAACACGCAGAGACCACTGTAAATAAAGATAAACCACCCAGGGACCACTGTAAATAAAGATAAACCACACAGAGACCACTGTAAATAAAGATAAACCACCCATGGATCACTGCAAATAAAGATGAACCACCCCGGGACCACTGTAAATAACGATAAACCACCCAGGGACCACTGTAAATAAAGATAAACCACACAGGGACCACTGTAAATCAAGATAAACCACCAAGGGACCACTGTAAATAAAGATAAACCACCCAGAGTCCACTGTAAATAAAGATAAATCACCCAGGGACCACTGTAAATAAAGATAAACCACCCAGGGACCACTGTAAATAAAGATAAACCAGTCAGGGACCACTGTAAATAAAGGTAAACCACCCGGGGTCCACTGTAAATAAAGATAAAGCACCCAGAGACCTTTGTAAATAAAGATAAACCACCCAGAGACCACTGTAAATAAAGATAAACCACTCAGGGACCACTGTAAATAAAGATAAACCACCCGTGGACCACTGTAAATAAAGATAAATCACCCAGAGACCTTTGTAAATAAAGATAAACCACCCGGGGACCACTGTAAATAAAGATAAACCACCCAGGGACCACTGTAAATAAAGATAAATCACCCAGAGACCTTTGTAAATAAAGATAAACCACCCGGGGACCACTGTAAATAAAGATAAACCACTCAGGGACCACTGTAAATAAAGATAAACCACCCGGGGACCACTGTAAATAAGGATAAACCACCCAGAGACCACGGTAAATAAAGATAAACCACCCAGGGACCACTGTAAATAAAGATAAACCACCCAGAGACCACTGTAAATAAAGATAAACCACCCAGGGACCACTGTAAATAAAGATAAACCACCCGGGAACCACTTTAAATAAAGATAAACCACCCAGGGACCACTGTAAATAAAGATAAACCACCCAGAGACCACTGTAAATAAAGATAAACCACCCAGAGACCACTGTAAATAAAGATAAACCACCCAGGGGCCACTGTAAATAAAGATAAACCACCCGGGGACCACTGTAAATAAAGATAAACCACACAGGGACCACTGTAAATAAAGATAAACCACCCAGAGACCACTGTAAATCGAGATAAACCACCCGGGGACCACTGTAAATGAAGATAAACCACCCAGAGGCCACTGTAAATAAAGATAAACCACTCAGGGACCACTGTAAATAAAGGTAAACCACCCAGGTACCACTGTAAATAAAGATAAACCACCCAGAGACCACTGTAAATAAAGATAAACCACCCAGGGACCACTGTAAATAAAGATAAACCACCCAGAGACCACTGTAAATAAAGATAAACCACCCAGGGACCACTGTAAATATAGATAAACCACCCGGGAACCACTGTAAATAAAGATAAACCACCCACAGACCATTGGAAATAAAGATAAACCACCCAGGAACCACTGTAAATAAAGATAAACATCCCGGGGACCACTGTAAATAAAGATAAACCACCCAGAGACCACTGTAAATAAAGATAAAACACCCAGCGACCACTGTAAATAAAGATAAAACACCCAGAGACCACTGTAAATAAAGATAAACCACCCAGGGACCACTGTAAATAAAGACAAACCACCCGGGAACCACTGTAAATAAAGATAAACCACCCGGGGATGACTGTAAATAAAGATAAACCACTCGGGGACCACTGTAAATAAAGATAAACCACCCAGGGACCACTGTAAATAAAGATAAACCACCCAGGGACCACTGTAAATAAAGATAAACCACCCAGGGACCACTGTAAATAAAGATAAACAACCCAGGGACCACTGTAAATAAAGATAAACCACCCAGGGACCACTGTAAATAAAGATAAACCACCCAGGGACCACTGTAAATAAAGATAAACCACCCAGGGACCACTGCAAATAAAGATAAACCACCCAGGGACCACTGCAAATAAAGATAAACCACACAGAGACCACTGTAACTAAAGATAAACCACCCAGGGACCACTGTAAATAAAGATAAACCACCCGGGACAACTGTAAATAAAGATAAACCACCCAGGGACCACTGTAAATAAAGATAAACCACCCGGGGACCACTGTAAATAAAGATAAACCACCCAGGGACCACTGTAAATAAAGATAAACCACCCGGGAACCACTGTAAATAAAGATAAACCACACAGAGACCACTGTAAATAAAGATAAACCACCCAGGGACCACTGTAAATAAAGATAAACCACCCAGAGACCATTGGAAATAAAGATAAACCACACAGGAACCACTGTGAATAAAGATAAAACATCCGGGGACCACTGTAAATAAAGATAAACCACTCAGAGACCACTGTGAATAAAGATAAAACACCCAGGGACCACTGTAAATAAAGATAAAACACCCAGAGACCACTGTAAATAAAGATAAACCACACAGGGACCACTGTAAATAAAGATAATCCACACAAGACCACTGTAAATAAAGATAAACCACCCAGGGACCACTGTAAATAAAGATAAATCACCCGGGGACCACTGTAAATAAAGAAAAACCACCCAGGGACCACTGTAAATAAAGATAAATCACCCAGAGACCACTGTAAATAAAGATAAACCACCCAGGGACCACTGTAAATAAAGATAAACCACCCAGGGACCACTGTAAATAAACATAAACCACCCAGGGACCACTGTAAATAAACATAAACCACCCAGGGACCACTGTAAATAAAGATAAACCACCCAGGGACCACTGTAAATAAAGGTAAACCACCCAGGGACCACTGTAAATAAAGTTAAACCACCCAGGGACCACTGTAAATAAAGATAAACCACCCAGAGACCACTGTAAATAAAGATAAACCACCCAGGGACCACTGTAAATATAGATAAACCACCCGGGAACCACTGTAAATAAAGATAAACCACCCACAGACCATTGGAAATAAAGATAAACCACCCAGGAACCACTGTAAATAAAGATAAACCTCCCGGGGACCACTGTAAATAAAGATAAACCACCCAGAGACCACTGTAAATAAAGATAAAACAGCCAGCGATCACTGTAAATAAAGATAAAACACCCAGAGACCACTGTAAATAAAGATAAACCACCCAGGGACCACTGTAAATAAAGGCAAGCCACCCGGGAACCACTGTAAATAAAGATAAACCACCCGGGGACCACTGCAAATAAAGATAAACCACCCAGGGACCACTGTAAATAAAGATAAACCACCCAGGGACCACTGTAAATAAAGATAAACCACCCGGGGACCACTGTAAATAAATATAAACCACCCAGGGACCACTGAAAATAAAGATAAACCGCCCAGAGACCACTGTAAATAAAGATAAACCACCCAGGGACCACTGTAAATAAAGATAAACCACCCGGGGACCACTGTAAATAAAGATAAACCACCCGGGGACGACTGTAAATAAAGATAAACCAGCCAGGGACCACTGTAAATATAGATAAATCACACAGGGACCACTGTAAATAAAGATAAACTACCCGGGGACCATTGTAAATAAAGATAAATCACCCGGGGACCACTGTAAATAAAGATAAACCAGCCAGGGACCACTGTAAATAAAGATAAATCACACAGGGACCAATGTAAATAAAGATAAACCACCCAGAGACCACTGTAAATAAAGATAAACCACCCAGGGACCACTGTAAATAAAGATAAACCACACAGGGACCACTGCAAATAAAGATAAACCACCCAGGGACCACTGTAAATAAAGATAAACCAACCAGAGACCACTGTAAAGAAAGATAAACCACCCAGGGTCCACTGTAAATAAAGATAAACCACCCGGGGACCACTGTAAATAAAGATAAACCACCCAGGGACCACTGTAAATAAAGATAAACAACCCAGGGACCACTGTAAATAAAGATAAACCACCCAGAGACCACTGGAAATAAAGATAAAGCACCCAGGGACCACTGTAAATAAAGATAAACTACCCAGAGACCACTGTAAATAAAGATAAACCACCCAGGGACCACTGTAAATAAAGATAAACCACCCGGGGACCACTGTAAATAAAGATAAACCACCCAGGGACCACTGTAAATAAAGATAAACCACCCAGCGACCACTGTAAATAAAGATAAACCACCCGGGGATCACTGTAAATAAAGATAAACCACCCAGGGACCACTGTAAATAAAGATAAACCACCCGGGAACCACTGTAAATAAAGATAAGCCACCCGGGAACCACTGTAAATAAAGATAAGCCACCCAGGGACCACTGTAAATAAAGATAAACTACCCAGGGACCACTATAAATAAAGATAATCCACCCAGGGACCACTGTAAATAAAGATAAACCACCCGGGAACCACTGTAAATAAAGATAAGCCACCCAGGGACCACTGTAAATAAAGATAAACTACCCAGGGACCACTATAAATAAAGATAATCCACCCAGGGACCACTGTAAATAAAGATAAACCACCCGGGAACCACTGTAAATAAAGATAAACCACCCAGAGACCACTGTAAATAAAGATAAACCACCCGGGGACCACTGTAAATAAAGATAAACCACCCAGAGACCACTGTAAATAAAGATAAACCACCCAGAGACCACTGCAAATAAAGATAAACCACCCAGGGACCACTGTAAATAAAGATAAACCACCCGGGGACCACTGTAAATAAAGATAAACTACCCAGGGACCACTATAAATAAAGATAATCCACCCAGGGACCACTGTAAATAAAGATAAACCACCCAGGGACCACTGTAAATAAAGATCAACCACCCAGGGACCACTGTAAATAAAGATAAACCACCCAGGGACCACTGTGAATAAAGATAAACCACCCAGGGACCACTGTAAATAAAGATAAACCACCGGGAACCACTGTAAATAAAGATTAAACCACCCGGGGACCACTGTAAATAAAGATAAACCACCCAGAGACCACTGTAAATAAAGATAAACCACCCGGGGACCACTGTAAATAAAGATAAACCACCCAGAGACAACTGTAAATAAAGATAAACCACCCAGGGACCACTGTAAATAAAGATAAACCACCCAGGGACCACTGTAAATAAATATAAACCACCCAGGGACCACTGTAAATAAAGATAAACCTCCCGGGGACCACTGTAAATAAAGATAAACCACCCAGACACCACTGTAAATAAGGATAAACCACCCAGAGACCACTGTAAATAAAGATAAACCACCCAGGGACCACTGTAAATAAAGATAAACCACCGGGGGACCACTGTAAATAAAGATAAACCACCCGGAGACCACTGTAAATAAAGATAAACCACCCGGGGACCACTGTAAATAAAGGTAAACCACCCAGGCACCACTGTAAATAAAGATAAACCACCGAGAGACCACTGTAAATAAAGATAAACCACCCAGGGACCACTGTACATAAAGATAAACCACCCAGGGAACCACTGTAAATAAAGATAAATCACCCGGGGACCACTGTAAATAAAGATAAACCACCCAGGAACCACTGTAAATAAAGATAAATCACCCAGAGACCACTGTAAATAAATATAAACCACCCAGGGACCACTGTAAATAAAGATAAACCACCCATGGACAACTGTAAATAAAGACAAACCACCCGGGGACCACTGTAAATAAAGATAAACCACCCGGGGACCACTATAAATGGAGATAAACCACCCAGGGACCACTGTAAATAAAGATAAACCACCCAGGGACCACTGTAAATAAAGATAAGCCACCCAGGGTCCACTGTAAATAAAGATAAACCACCCAGAGACCACTGTAAATAAAGATAAACCTCCCAGGGACCACTGTAAATAAAGAAATACCACTCAGGGGCCACTGTAAATAAAGATAAACCACCCAGGGACCACTGTAAATAAAGATAAACAACCCAGCGACCACTGTAAATAAAGATAAACCAGACAGGGACCACTGTAAATAAAGATAAGCCACCCAGGGACCACTGTAAATACATATAAACCACCCAGGGACCACTGTAAATACAGATAAACCACACAGGGACCACTGTAAATAAAGATAAACCACCCGGGAACCACTGTAAATAAAGATACACCAACCAGGGACCACTGTAAATAAAGATAAACCACCCAGAGACCACTGTAAATAAAGATAAAACACCCAGGGACCACTGTAAATAAAGATAAAACACCCAGAGACCACTGTAAATAAAGATAAACCACCCAGGGACCACTGTAAATAAAGATAAAGCACCCGGGAAACACTGTAAATAAAGATAAACCACCCGGGGATGACTCTAAATAAAGATAAACCACCCGGGGACCACTGTAAATAAAGATAACCCACCCAGGGACCACTGTAAATAAAGATAAACCACCCAGGGACCACTGTAAATAAAGATAAACCACCCAGGGACCACTGTAAATAAAGATAAACAACCCAGGGACCACTGTAAATAAAGATAAACCACCCAGGGACCACTGTAAATAAAGATAAACCACCCAGGGACCACTGTAAATAAAGATAAACCACCCAGGGACCACTGTAAATAAAGATAAACCACCCAGGGACCACTGTAAATAAAGATAAACCACCCAGAGACCACTGTAAATAAAGATAAACCACCCAGGGACCACTGTAAATAAAGGTAAACCACCCGGGGACAACTGTAAATAAAGATAAACCACCCAGGGACCACTGTAAATAAAGATAAACCACCCGGGGACCACTGTAAATAAAGATAAACCACCCAGGGACCGCTGTAAATAAAGATAAACCACCCGGGATCCACTGTAAATAAAGATAAACCACACAGAGACCACTGTAAATAAAGATAAACCACCCAGGGACCACTGTAAATAAAGATAAACCACACAGAGACCATTGGAAATAAAGATAAACCACCCAGGAACCACTGTAAATAAAGATAAACCAACCGGGGACCACTGTAAATAAAGATAAACCACCCAGAGACCACTGTGAATAAAGATAAAACACCCAGGGACCACTGTAAATAAAGATAAAACACACAGAGACCACTGTAAATAAAGATAAACCACCCAGGGACCACTGTAAATAAAGATAATCCACACAAGACCACTGTAAATAAAGATAAACCACCCAGGGACCACTGTAAATAAAGATAAATCAACCGGGGACCACTGTAAATAAAGATAAACCACCCAGGGACCACTGTAAATAAAGATAAACCACCCAGGGACCACTGTAAATAAAGATAAACCACCCAGGGACCACTGTAAATAAACATAAACCACCCAGGGACCACTGTAAATAAAGATAAACCACCCAGGGACCACTGTAAATAAAGGTAATCCACCCAGGGACCACTGTAAATAAAGATAAATCACCCAGGGACCACTGTAAATGAAGATAAACCACCCAGAGACCACTGTAAATAAAGATAAACCACCCAGGGACCACTGTAAATAAAGATAAACCACCCGGGAACCACTGTAAATAAAGATAAACCACTCACAGACCATTGGAAATAAAGATAAACCACCCAGGAACCACTGTAAATAAAGATAAACCTCCCGGGGACCACTGTAAATAAAGATAAACCACCCAGAGACCACTGTAAATAAAGATAAAACACCCAGCGACCACTGTAAATAAAGATAAAACACCCAGAGACCACTGTAAATAAAGATAAACCACCCAGGGACCACTGTAAATAAAGGCAAGCCACCCGGGAACCACTGTAAATAAAGATAAACCACCCGGGGACCACTGTAAATAAAGATAAACCACCCAGAGACCACTGTAAATAAAGATAAACCATCCAGGGACCACTGTAAATAAAGATAAACCACCCGGGGACCACTGTAAATAAAGATAAACCACCCGGGGACCACTGTAAATAAAGATAAACCAGCCAGGGACCACTGTAAATTAAGATAAATCACACAGGGACCAATGTAAATAAGGATAAACCACCCAGAGACCACTGTAAATAAAGATAAACCACCCAGGGACCACTGTAAATAAAGATAAACCACACAGGGACCACTGTAAATAAAGATAAACCACCCAGGGACCACTGTAAATAAAGATAAACCAACCAGAGACCACTGTAAATAAAGATAAACCTCCCAGGGACCACTGTAAAGAAAGATAAACCACCCAGGGACCACTGTAAATAAAGATAAACAACCCAGGGACCACAGTAAATAATGATAAACCACCCAGAGACCACTGTAAATAAAGATAAATCACCCAGGGACCACTGTAAATAAAGATAAACCACCCAGAGACCACTGTAAATAAAGATAAACCACCCAGGGACCACTGTAAATAAAGATAAACCACCCGGGAACCACTGTAAATAAAGATAAACCACCCAGGGACCACTGTAAATAAAGATAAACCACCCAGGGACCAATGTAAATAAATATAAACCACCCGGGAACCACTGTAAATAAAAATAAACCACCCGGGAACCACTGTAAATAAAGATAAACCACCCAGGGACCACTGTAAATAAAGATAAACCACCCAGGGACCACTGTAAATAAAGATAAACTACCCAGGGACCACTGTAAATAAAGATAAACCACACAGGGACCACTGTAAATAAAGATAAACCACCCGGGGACCACTGTAAATAAAGATAAACTACCCAGGGACCACTATAAATAAAGATAATCCAACCAGGGACCAGTGTAAATAAAGATAAACCACCCAGGGACCACTGTAAATAAAGATAAACCACCCAGGGCCCACTGTAAATAAAGATAAACCACCCAGGGACCACTGTAAATAAAGATAAACCACCCGGGAACCACTGTAAATAAAGATTAAACCACCCGGGGACCACTGTAAATAAAGATAAACCACCCAGAGACCACTGTAAATAAAGATAAACCACCCGGGGACCACTGTAAATAAAGATAAACCACCCAGAGACCACTGTAAATAAAGATAAACCACCCAGGGACCACTGTAAAGAAAGATAAACCACCCAGGGACCACTGTAAATGAGTATAAACCACCCAGGGACGACTGTAAATAAAGATAAACCACCCGGGGACCACTGTAAATAAAGATAAACCACCCAGGGTCCACTGTAAATAAAGATAAACCACCCAGGGACCACTGTAAATAAAGATAAACCACCCAGGGACCACTGTAAATAAAGATAAACCACCCAGACACCACTGTAAATAAGGATAAACCACCCAGAGACCACTGTAAATAAAGAAAAACCACCCAGGGACCACTGTAAATAAAGATAAACCACCAGGGGACCACTGTAAATAAAGATAAACCACCCGGAGACCACTGTAAATAAAGATAAACCACCCGGGGACCACTGTAAATAAAGGTAAACCACCCAGGGACCACTGTAAATAAAGATAAACCACCCAGGGAACCACTGCAAATAAAGATAAACCACCCGGGGACCACTGTAAATAAAGATAAACCGCCCAGAGACCACTATAAATAAAAATAAAGCACCCAGGGACCACTGTAAATAAAAATAAACCACCCAGGGACCACTGTAAATAAAGATAAACCACCCAGAGACCACTGTAAATAAAGATAAACCACTCAGGGACCACTGTAAATAAAGATAAACCACCCAGGAACCACTGTAAATAAAGATAAACCACCCAGGGACCACTGTAAATAAAGATAAACCACCCAAGGACCACTGTAAATAAAGATAAACCACCCAGGGACCACTGTAAATAAAGATAAACCACCCAGGGACCACTGTAAATAAAGATAAACCACCCAGGGACCACTGTAAGTAAAGATAAACCACCCAGGGACCACTGTAAATAAAGATAAACCTCCCGGGACCACTGCAAATAAAGATAAACCACCCAGGGACCACTGTAAATAAAGATAAACCACCCAGGAACCACTGTAAATAAAGATAAATCACCCAGAGACCACTGTAAATAAATATAAACCACCCAGGGACCACTGTAAATAAAGATAAACCACCCAGAGACCACTGTAAATAAAGATAAACCACCCAGGGACCACTGCAAATAAAGATAAACCACCCAGGGACCAATGTAAATAAAGACAAACCACCCGGGGACCACTATAAATGAAGATAAACCACCCAGGGACCACTGTAAATAAAGATAAACCACCCAGGGACCACTGTAAATAAAGATAAACCACCCAGGGTCCACTGTAAATAAAGATAAACCACCCAGAGACCACTGTAAATAAAGATAAACCTCCCAGGGACCACTGTAAATAACGAAATACCACTCAGGGACCACTGTAAATAAAGATAAACCACCCAGGGAACCACTGTAAATAAAGATAAACCACCCGGGGACCACTGTAAATAAAGATAAACCACCCAGAGACCACTATAAATAAAAATAAAGCACCCAGGGACCACTGTAAATAAAAATAAACCACCCAGGGACCACTGTAAATAAAGATAAACCACCCAGAGACCACTGTAAATAAAGATAAACCACTCAGGGACCACTGTAAATAAAGATAAACCACCCAGGAACCACTGTAAATAAAGATAAACCACCCAGGGACCACTGTAAATAAAGATAAACCACCCAAGGACCACTGTAAATAAAGATAAACCACCCAGGGACCACTGTAAATAAAGATAAACCACCCAGGGACCACTGTAAATAAAGATAAACCACCCAGGGACCACTGTAAGTAAAGATAAACCGCCCAGGGACCACTGTAAATAAAGATAAACCTCCCGGGACCACTGGAAATAAAGATAAACCACCCAGGGACCACTGTAAATAAAGATAAACCACCCAGGAACCACTGTAAATTAAGATAAATCACCCAGAGACCACTGTAAATAAATATAAACCACCCAGGGACCACTGTAAATAAAGATAAACCACCCAGAGACCACTGTAAATAAAGATAAACCACCCAGGGACCACTGCAAATAAAGATAAACCACCCAGGGACCACTGTAAATAAAGACAAACCACCCGGGGACCACTATAAATGAAGATAAACCACCCAGGGACCACTGTAAATAAAGATAAACCACCCAGGGACCACTGTAAATAAAGATAAACCACCCAGGGCCCACTGTAAATAAAGATAAACCACACAGAGACCACTGTAAATAAAGATAAACCTCCCAGGGACCACTGTAAATAACGAAATACCACTCAGGGACCACTGTAAATAAAGATAAACCACCCAGGGACCACTGTAAATAAAGATAAACCATGCAGGGACCACTGTAAATAACGAAATACCACTCAGGGACCACTGTAAATAAAGATAAACCACCCAGCGACAACTGTAAATAAAGATAAACCACTCAGGGACCACTGTAAATAAAGATAAGCCACTCAGGGACCACTGTAAATACATATAAACCACCCAGGGACCACTGTAAATACAGATAAACAACACAGGGACCACTGTAAATAAAGATAAACCACCCGGGAACCACTGTAAATAAAGATGCACCACCCAGGGACCACTGTAAATAAAGATAAACCACCTGGGGACCACTGTAAATAAAGATAATCCACCCGGGACCACTGTAAATAAAGATAAACCACCCGGGGACCACTGTAAATAAAGATAAACCACCCAGAGACCACTGTAAATAAAGATAAACCTCCCAGGGACCACTGTAAATAAAGATAAACCACCCAGGGACCACTGTATATAAAGATAAACCACCCAGGGACCACTGTAAATAAAGATAAACCATCCAGGGACCACTGTAAATAAAGATAAGCCACCCAGGGACCACTGTAAATAAATATAAACCACCCAGGGACCACTGTAAATACAGATAAACCACCCAGGGACCACTGTAAATAAAGATAAATCACCCAGACACCACTGTAAATAAATATAAACCACCCAGGGACCACTGTAAATAAAGATAAACCACCCAGAGACCACTGTAAATAAAGATAAACCACCCAGGGACCACTGCAAATAAAGATAAACCACCCAGGGACCACTGTAAATAAAGACAAACCACCCGGGGACCACTATAAATGAAGATAAACCACCCAGGGACCACTGTAAATAAAGATAAACCACCCAGGGACCACTGTAAATAAAGATAAACCACCCAGGGTCCACTGTAAATAAAGATAAACCACCCAGAGACCACTGTAAATAAAGATAAACCTCCCAGGGACCACTGTAAATAACGAAATACCACCCAGGGACCACTGTAAATAAAGATTAACCACCCAGGGACCACTGTAAATAAAGATAAACCACCCAGGGACCACTGTAAATAAAGATAAACCACCCAGGGACCACTGTAAATAAAGATTACCACCCAGGGACCACTGTAAATAAAGATAAACAAACCAGGGACCACTGTAAATAAAGATAAACCACCCGGGGACCACTGTAAATAAATATAAACCACCCAGGGACCACTGTAAATAAAGATAAACCACCCAGGGACCACTGTAAATAAAGATAAACCACTCAGGGACCACTGTAAATAAAGATAAACCACCCAGGGACCACTGTAAATAAAGATAAACCACCCAGGGTCCACTGTAAATAAAGATAAACCACCCAGAGACCACTGTAAATAAAGATAAACCTCCCAGGGACCACTGTAAATAACGAAATACCACTCAGGGACCACTGTAAATAAAGATAAACCACCCAGGGAACCACTGTAAATAAAGATAAACCACCCGGGGACCACTGTAAATAAAGATAAACCACCCAGAGACCACTATAAATAAAAATAAAGCACCCAGGGACCACTGTAAATAAAAATAAACCACCCAGGGACCACTGTAAATAAAGATAAACCACCCAGAGACCACTGTAAATAAAGATAAACCACTCAGGGACCACTGTAAATAAAGATAAACCACCCAGGAACCACTGTAAATAAAGATAAACCACCCAGGGACCACTGTAAATAAAGATAAACCACCCAAGGACCACTGTAAATAAAGATAAACCACCCAGGGACCACTGTAAATAAAGATAAACCACCCAGGGACCACTGTAAATAAAGATAAACCACCCAGGGACCACTGTAAGTAAAGATAAACCACCCAGGGACCACTGTAAATAAAGATAAACCTCCCGGGACCACTGGAAATAAAGATAAACCACCCAGGGACCACTGTAAATAAAGATAAACCACCCAGGAACCACTGTAAATTAAGATAAATCACCCAGAGACCACTGTAAATAAATATAAACCACCCAGGGACCACTGTAAATAAAGATAAACCACCCAGAGACCACTGTAAATAAAGATAAACCACCCAGGGACCACTGCAAATAAAGATAAACCACCCAGGGACCACTGTAAATAAAGACAAACCACCCGGGGACCACTATAAATGAAGATAAACCACCCAGGGACCACTGTAAATAAAGATAAACCACCCAGGGACCACTGTAAATAAAGATAAACCACCCAGGGCCCACTGTAAATAAAGATAAACCACCCAGAGACCACTGTAAATAAAGATAAACCTCCCAGGGACCACTGTAAATAACGAAATACCACTCAGGGACCACTGTAAATAAAGATAAACCACCCAGGGACCACTGTAAATAAAGATAAACCATGCAGGGACCACTGTAAATAACGAAATACCACTCAGGGACCACTGTAAATAAAGATAAACCACCCAGCGACAACTGTAAATAAAGATAAACCACTCAGGGACCACTGTAAATAAAGATAAGCCACTCAGGGACCACTGTAAATACATATAAACCACCCAGGGACCACTGTAAATACAGATAAACAACACAGGGACCACTGTAAATAAAGATAAACCACCCGGGAACCACTGTAAATAAAGATGCACCACCCAGGGACCACTGTAAATAAAGATAAACCACCTGGGGACCACTGTAAATAAAGATAATCCACCCGGGACCACTGTAAATAAAGATAAACCACCCGGGGACCACTGTAAATAAAGATAAACCACCCAGAGGCCACTGTAAATAAAGATAAACCTCCCAGGGACCACTGTAAATAAAGATAAACCACCCAGGGACCACTGTATATAAAGATAAACCACCCAGGGACCACTGTAAATAAAGATAAACCATCCAGGGACCACTGTAAATAAAGATAAGCCACCCAGGGACCACTGTAAATAAATATAAACCACCCAGGGACCACTGTAAATACAGATAAACCACCCAGGGACCACTGTAAATAAAGATAAATCACCCAGAGACCACTGTAAATAAATATAAACCACCCAGGGACCACTGTAAATAAAGATAAACCACCCAGAGACCACTGTAAATAAAGATAAACCACCCAGGGACCACTGCAAATAAAGATAAACCACCCAGGGACCACTGTAAATAAAGACAAACCACCCGGGGACCACTATAAATGAAGATAAACCACCCAGGGACCACTGTAAATAAAGATAAACCACCCAGGGACCACTGTAAATAAAGATAAACCACCCAGGGTCCACTGTAAATAAAGATAAACCACCCAGAGACCACTGTAAATAAAGATAAACCACTCAGGGACCACTGTAAATAAAGATATACCACCCAGGGACCACTGTAAATAAAGATAAGCCACTCAGGGACTACTGTAAATAAAGATAAACCACACAGGGACCACTGTAAATAAAGATAAACAACCCAGGGACCACTGTAAATACATATAAACCACCCAAGGACCACTGTAAATACAGATAAACCACACAGGGACCACTGTAAATAAAGATAAACCACCCGGGAACCACTGTAAATAAAGATGCACCACCCAGGGACCACTGTAAATAAAGATAAACCACCTGGGGACCACTGTAAATAAAGATAATTCACCCGGGACCACTGTAAATAAAGATAAACCACCCGGGGACCACTGTAAATAAAGATAAACCACCCAGAGACCACTGTAAATAAAGATAAACGTCCCAGGGACCACTGTAAATAAAGATAAGCCACCCAGGGACCACTGTAAATAAATATAAACCACCCAGGGACCACTGTAAATACAGATAAACCACCCAGGGACCACTGTAAATAAAGATAAACCGCCCGGGAACCACTGTAAATAAAGATACACCACCGAGGGACCACTGTAAATAAAGATAAACCACCCGGGGACCAATGTAAATAAAGATAATCCACCCGGGACCACTGTAAATAAAGATAAACCACCCGGGAACCTCTGTAAATAAAGATAAACCACCCAGGGACCACTGTAAATAAAGATAAACCACCCAGGAACCACTGTAAATAAAGATAAACCACCCAGGGACCATTGTAAATAAAGATAAACCACCCAGGGACCACTGTAAATAAAGATTACCACCCAGGGACTACTGTAAATAAAGATAAACCACCCAGGAACCACTGTAAATAAAGATAAGTCACCCAGCGACCACTGTAAATAAAGATAAACCACCCGGGAATCACTGTAAATAAAGATAAACCACCCGGGGACCACTGTAAATAAAGATAAACCACCCATGTACCACTGTAAATAAAGATAAACCACCCGGGGACCACTGTAAATAAAGATAAACCACCCAGGAACCACTGTAAATAAAGATAAGCCACCCAGCGACCACTGTAAATAAAGATAAACCACCCGGGAACCACTGTAAATAAAGATAAACCACCGAGGGACCACTATAAATAAAGATAAACCACCCAGGGACCACTGTAAATAAAGATAAACCACCCAGGGACCACTGTAAATAAAGATAAACCACCCAGAGACCACTGTAAATAAATATAAACAACCCAGGGACAACTGTAAATAAAGATAAACCACCCGGGGACCACTGTAAATAAAGATAAACCACCCAGGAACCACTGTGAATAAAGATAAACCACCCAGGGACCACTGTAAATAAAGATAAACCACCCAGGGACCACTGTAAATAAAGATAAACCACCCGGGGACCACTGTAAATAACGATAAACCGCCCAGGGACCACTGTAAATAAAGATAAACTACCCAGGGACCACTGTAAATAAAGATAAACCACCCAGGGACCTCTGTAAATAAAGATAAACGACCCAGGGACCACTGAAAATAAAGATAAACCACCCAGGGACTACTGTAAATCAAGATAAACCACCAATGGGACCACTGTAAATAAAGATAAACTACCCAGGGACCACTGTAAATAAAGATAAACCGCCCAGGGACAACTGTAAATAAAGATAAACTACCCAGGGACCACTGTAAATAAAGATAAAACACCCGGGGAACACTGAAAATAAAGATAAACCACACAGGGACCACTGTAAATAAAGATAAACCACCCAGGGACCACTGTAAATAAAGATAAACCACCCGGGGACCACTGTAAATTAAGATAAACCACCCGGGGACCACTGTAAATAAAGATAAACCACCCAGGGACCACTTTAAATAAAGATAAACCACCCAGGGACCACTGCAAATAAAGATAAACCACACAGGGACCACTGTAAATAAAGATAAAACACGCAGAGACCACTGTAAATAAAGATAAACCACCCAGGGACCACTGTAAATAAAGATAAACCACCCAGAGACCACTGTAAATAAAGATAAACCACCCATGGATCACTGCAAATAAAGATGAACCACCCCGGGACCACTGTAAATAACGATAAACCACCCAGGGACCACTGTAAATAAAGATAAACCACACAGGGACCACTGTAAATCAAGATAAACCACCAAGGGACCACTGTAAATAAAGATAAACCACCCAGAGTCCACTGTAAATAAAGATAAATCACCCAGGGACCACTGTAAATAAAGATAAACCACCCAGGGACCACTGTAAATAAAGATAAACCACTCAGGGACCACTGTAAATAAAGGTAAACCACCCGGGGTCCACTGTAAATAAAGATAAAGCACCCAGAGACCTTTGTAAATAAAGATAAACCACCCAGAGACCACTGTAAATAAAGATAAACCACTCAGGGATCACTGTAAATAAAGATAAACCACCCGTGGACCACTGTAAAAAAAGATAAATCACCCAGAGACCTTTGTAAATAAAGATAAACCACCCGGGGACCACTGTAAATAAAGATAAACCACCCAGGGACCACTGTAAATAAAGATAAACCACCCAGAGACCACTGTAAATAAAGATAAACCACCCAGAGACCACGGTAAATAAAGATAAACCACCCAGGGACCACTGTAAATAAAGATAAACCACCCGGGAACCACTTTAAATAAAGATAAACCACCCAGGGACCACTGTAAATAAAGATAAACCACCCAGAGACCACTGTAAATAAAGATAAACCACCCAGAGACCACTGTAAATAAAGATAAACCACCCAGGGGCCACTGTAAATAAAGATAAACCACCCGGGGACCACTGTAAATAAAGATAAACCACACAGGGACCACTGTAAATAAAGATAAACCACCCAGAGACCACTGTAAATCGAGATAAACCACCCGGGGACCACTGTAAATAAAGATAAACCACCCAGAGACCACTGTAAATAAAGATAAACCACTCAGGGACCACTGTAAATAAAGGTAAACCACCCGGGGTCCACTGTAAATAAAGATAAAGCACCCAGAGTCCACTGTAAATAAAGATAAACCACCCAGGGACCACTGTAAATAAAAATAAGCCACTCAGGGACTACTGTAAATAAAGATAAACCACACAGGGACCACTGTAAATAAAGATAAACAACCCAGGGACCACTGTAAATACATATAAACCACCCAGGGACCACTGTAAATACAGATAAACCACACAGGGACCACTGTAAATAAAGATAAACCACCCGGGAACCACTGTAAATAAAGATGCACCACCCAGGGACCACTGTAAATAAAGATAAACCACCTGGGGACCACTGTAAATAAAGATAATCCACCCGGGACCACTGTAAATAAAGATAAACCACCGGGGACCACTGTAAATAAAGATAAACCACCCAGAGACCACTGTAAATAAAGATAAACCTCCCAGGGACCACTGTAAATAAAGATAAGCCACCCAGGGACCACTGTAAATAAATATAAACCACCCAGGGACCACTGTAAATACAGATAAACCACCCAGGGACCACTGTAAATAAAGATAAACCACCCGGGAACCACTGTAAATAAAGATACACCACCCAGGGACCACTGTAAATAAAGATAAACCACCCGGGGACCAATGTAAATAAAGATAATCCACCCGGGACCTCTGTAAATAAAGATAAACCACCCGGGAACCTCTGTAAATAAAGATAAACCACCCAGGGACCACTGTAAATAAAGATAAACCACCCAGGAACCACTGTAAATAAAGATAAACCACCCAGGGACCATTGTAAATAAAGATAAACCACCCAGGGACCACTGTAAATAAAGATTACCACCCAGGGACTACTGTAAATAAAGATAAACCACCCAGGAACCACTGTAAATAAAGATAAGTCACCCAGCGACCACTGTAAATAAAGATAAACCACCCGGGAATCACTGTAAATAAAGATAAACCACCCAGGGACCACTGTAAATAAAGATAAACCACCCAGGTACCACTGTAAATAAAGATAAACCACCCGGGGACCACTGTAAATAAAGATAAACCACCCAGGAACCACTGTAAATAAAGATAAGCCACCAGGGGACCACTGTAAATAAAGATAAACCACCCGGGAACCACTGTAAATAAAGATAAACCACCCAGGGACAACTGTAAATAAAGATAAGTCACCCAGCGACCACTGTAAATAAAGATAAACCACCCGGGAATCACTGTAAATAAAGATAAACCACCCGGGGACCACTGTAAATAAAGATAAACCACCCATGTACCACTGTAAATAAAGATAAACCACCCGGGGACCACTGTAAATAAAGATAAACCACCCAGGAACCACTGTAAATAAAGATAAGCCACCCAGCGACCACTGTAAATAAAGATAAACCACCCGGGAACCACTGTAAATAAAGATAAACCACCCAGGGACCACTATAAATAAAGATAAACCACCCAGGGACCACTGTAAATAAAGATAAACCACCCAGGGACCACTGTAAATAAAGATAAACCACCCAGAGACCACTGTAAATAAATATAAACAACCCAGGGACAACTGTAAATAAAGATAAACCACCCGGGGACCACTGTAAATAAAGATAAACCACCCAGGAACCACTGTGAATAAAGATAAACCACCCAGGGACCACTGTAAATAAAGATAAACCACCCAGGGACCACTGTAAATAAAGATAAACCACCCGGGGACCACTGTAAATAACGATAAACCGCCCAGGGACCACTGTAAATAAAGATAAACTACCCAGGGACCACTGTAAATAAAGATAAACCACCCAGGGACCACTGTAAATAAAGATAAACGACCCAGGGACCACTGAAAATAAAGATAAACCACCCAGGGACTACTGTAAATCAAGATAAACCACCAATGGGACCACAGTAAATAAAGATAAACTACCCAGGGACCACTGTAAATAAAGATAAACCGCCCAGGGACAACTGTAAATAAAGATAAACTACCCAGGGACCACTGTAAATAAAGATAAAACACCCGGGGAACACTGAAAATAAAGATAAACCACACAGGGACCACTGTAAATAAAGATAAACCACCCAGGGACCACTGTAAATAAAGATAAACCACCCGGGGACCACTGTAAATTAAGATAAACCACCCGGGGACCACTGTAAATAAAGATAAACCACCCAGGGACCACTTTAAATAAAGATAAACCACCCAGGGACCACTGCAAATAAAGATAAACCACACAGGGACCACTGTAAATAAAGATAAAACACGCAGAGACCACTGTAAATAAAGATAAACCACCCAGGGACCACTGTAAATAAAGATAAACCACCCAGAGACCACTGTAAATAAAGATAAACCACCCATGGATCACTGCAAATAAAGATGAACCACCCCGGGACCACTGTAAATAACGATAAACCACCCAGGGACCACTGTAAATAAAGATAAACCACACAGGGACCACTGTAAATCAAGATAAACCACCAAGGGACCACTGTAAATAAAGATAAACCACCCAGAGTCCACTGTAAATAAAGATAAATCACCCAGGGACCACTGTAAATAAAGATAAACCACCCAGGGACCACTGTAAATAAAGATAAACCACTCAGGGACCACTGTAAATAAAGGTAAACCACCCGGGGTCCACTGTAAATAAAGATAAAGCACCCAGAGACCTTTGTAAATAAAGATAAACCACCCAGAGACCACTGTAAATAAAGATAAACCACTCAGGGATCACTGTAAATAAAGATAAACCACCCGTGGACCACTGTAAAAAAAGATAAATCACCCAGAGACCTTTGTAAATAAAGATAAACCACCCGGGGACCACTGTAAATAAAGATAAACCACCCAGGGACCACTGTAAATAAAGATAAACCACCCAGAGACCACTGTAAATAAAGATAAACCACCCAGAGACCACGGTAAATAAAGATAAACCACCCAGGGACCACTGTAAATAAAGATAAACCACCCGGGAACCACTTTAAATAAAGATAAACCACCCAGGGACCACTGTAAATAAAGATAAACCACCCAGAGACCACTGTAAATAAAGATAAACCACCCAGAGACCACTGTAAATAAAGATAAACCACCCAGGGGCCACTGTAAATAAAGATAAACCACCCGGGGACCACTGTAAATAAAGATAAACCACACAGGGACCACTGTAAATAAAGATAAACCACCCAGAGACCACTGTAAATCGAGATAAACCACCCGGGGACCACTGTAAATAAAGATAAACCACCCAGAGACCACTGTAAATAAAGATAAACCACTCAGGGACCACTGTAAATAAAGGTAAACCACCCGGGGTCCACTGTAAATAAAGATAAAGCACCCAGAGTCCACTGTAAATAAAGATAAACCACCCAGGGACCACTGTAAATAAAAATAAGCCACTCAGGGACTACTGTAAATAAAGATAAACCACACAGGGACCACTGTAAATAAAGATAAACAACCCAGGGACCACTGTAAATACATATAAACCACCCAGGGACCACTGTAAATACAGATAAACCACACAGGGACCACTGTAAATAAAGATAAACCACCCGGGAACCACTGTAAATAAAGATGCACCACCCAGGGACCACTGTAAATAAAGATAAACCACCTGGGGACCACTGTAAATAAAGATAATCCACCCGGGACCACTGTAAATAAAGATAAACCACCGGGGACCACTGTAAATAAAGATAAACCACCCAGAGACCACTGTAAATAAAGATAAACCTCCCAGGGACCACTGTAAATAAAGATAAGCCACCCAGGGACCACTGTAAATAAATATAAACCACCCAGGGACCACTGTAAATACAGATAAACCACCCAGGGACCACTGTAAATAAAGATAAACCACCCGGGAACCACTGTAAATAAAGATACACCACCCAGGGACCACTGTAAATAAAGATAAACCACCCGGGGACCAATGTAAATAAAGATAATCCACCCGGGACCTCTGTAAATAAAGATAAACCACCCGGGAACCTCTGTAAATAAAGATAAACCACCCAGGGACCACTGTAAATAAAGATAAACCACCCAGGAACCACTGTAAATAAAGATAAACCACCCAGGGACCATTGTAAATAAAGATAAACCACCCAGGGACCACTGTAAATAAAGATTACCACCCAGGGACTACTGTAAATAAAGATAAACCACCCAGGAACCACTGTAAATAAAGATAAGTCACCCAGCGACCACTGTAAATAAAGATAAACCACCCGGGAATCACTGTAAATAAAGATAAACCACCCAGGGACCACTGTAAATAAAGATAAACCACCCAGGTACCACTGTAAATAAAGATAAACCACCCGGGGACCACTGTAAATAAAGATAAACCACCCAGGAACCACTGTAAATAAAGATAAGCCACCCAGCGACCACTGTAAATAAAGATAAACCACCCGGGAACCACTGTAAATAAAGATAAACCACCCAGGGACAACTGTAAATAAAGATAAACCACCCGGGGACCACTGTAAATAAAGATAAACCACCCAGGAACCACTGTGAATAAAGATAAACCACCCAGGGACCACTGTAAATAAAGATAAACCACCCAGGGACCACTGTAAATAAAGATAAACCACCCGGGGACCACTGTAAATAACGATAAACCGCCCAGGGACCACTGTAAATAAAGATAAACTACCCAGAGACCACTGTAAATAAAGATAAACCACCCAGAGACCACAGTAAATAAAGATAAACCACCCGGGGACCACTGTAAATAAAGATAAACGACCCAGGGACCACTGATAATAAAGATAAACCACCCAGGGACTACTGTAAATCAAGATAAACCACCAATGGGACCACTGTAAATAAAGAAAAACTACCCAGGGATCACTGTAAATAAAGATAAACCGCCCAGGGACAACTGTAAATAAAGATAAACTACCCAGGGACCACTGTAAATAAAGATAAAACACCCGGGGAACACTGAAAATAAAGATAAACCACACAGGGAACACTGTAAATAAAGATAAACCACCCAGGAACCACTGTAAATAAAGATAAACCACCCAGGGACCACTGTAAATAAAGATAAACCACCCAGGGACCACTGTAAATAAAGATAAACCACCCAGGGACCACTGTAAATAAAGATAAACCACCCGGGGACCACTGTAAATTAAGATAAACCACCCGGGGACCACTGTAAATAAAGATAAACCACCCAGGGACCACTTTAAATAAAGATAAACCACCCAGGGACCACTGCAAATAAAGATAAACCACACAGGGACCACTGTAAATGAAGATAAAACACGCAGAGACCACTGTAAATAAAGATAAACCACCCAGGGACCACTGTAAATAAAGATAAACCACCCAGAGACCACTGTAAATAAAGATAAACCACCCATGGATCACTGCAAATAAAGATGAACCACCCCGGGACCACTGTAAATAACGATAAACCACCCAGGGACCACTGTAAATAAAGATAAACCACACAGGGACCACTGTAAATCAAGATAAACCACCAAGGGACCACTGTAAATAAAGATAAACCACCCAGAGTCCACTGTAAATAAAGATAAATCACCCAGGGACCACTGTAAATAAAGATAAACCACCCAGGGACCACTGTAAATAAAGATAAACCACTCAGGGACCACTGTAAATAAAGGTAAACCACCCGGGGTCCACTGTAAATAAAGATAAAGCACCCAGAGACCTTTGTAAATAAAGATAAACCACCCAGAGACCACTGTAAATAAAGATAAACCACTCAGGGACCACTGTAAATAAAGATAAACCACCCGTGGACCACTGTAAATAAAGATAAACCACCCAGGGACAACTGTAAATAAAGATAAACCACCCGGGGACCACTGTAAATAAAGATAAACCACCCAGGAACCACTGTGAATAAAGATAAACCACCCAGGGACCACTGTAAATAAAGATAAACCACCCAGGGACCACTGTAAATAAAGATAAACCACCCGGGGACCACTGTAAATAACGATAAACCGCCCAGGGACCACTGTAAATAAAGATAAACTACCCAGAGACCACTGTAAATAAAGATAAACCACCCAGAGACCACAGTAAATAAAGATAAACCACCCGGGGACCACTGTAAATAAAGATAAACGACCCAGGGACCACTGATAATAAAGATAAACCACCCAGGGACTACTGTAAATCAAGATAAACCACCAATGGGACCACTGTAAATAAAGAAAAACTACCCAGGGATCACTGTAAATAAAGATAAACCTCCCAGGGACAACTGTAAATAAAGATAAACTACCCAGGGACCACTGTAAATAAAGATAAAACACCCGGGGAACACTGAAAATAAAGATAAACCACACAGGGAACACTGTAAATAAAGATAAACCACCCAGGAACCACTGTAAATAAAGATAAACCACCCAGGGACCACTGTAAATAAAGATAAACCACCCAGGGACCACTGTAAATAAAGATAAACCACCCAGGGACCACTGTAAATAAAGATAAACCACCCGGGGACCACTGTAAATTAAGATAAACCACCCGGGGACCACTGTAAATAAAGATAAACCACCCAGGGACCACTTTAAATAAAGATAAACCACCCAGGGACCACTGCAAATAAAGATAAACCACACAGGGACCACTGTAAATGAAGATAAAACACGCAGAGACCACTGTAAATAAAGATAAACCACCCAGGGACCACTGTAAATAAAGATAAACCACCCAGAGACCACTGTAAATAAAGATAAACCACCCATGGATCACTGCAAATAAAGATGAACCACCCCGGGACCACTGTAAATAACGATAAACCACCCAGGGACCACTGTAAATAAAGATAAACCACACAGGGACCACTGTAAATCAAGATAAACCACCAAGGGACCACTGTAAATAAAGATAAACCACCCAGAGTCCACTGTAAATAAAGATAAATCACCCAGGGACCACTGTAAATAAAGATAAACCACCCAGGGACCACTGTAAATAAAGATAAACCACTCAGGGACCACTGTAAATAAAGGTAAACCACCCGGGGTCCACTGTAAATAAAGATAAAGCACCCAGAGACCTTTGTAAATAAAGATAAACCACCCAGAGACCACTGTAAATAAAGATAAACCACTCAGGGACCACTGTAAATAAAGATAAACCACCCGTGGACCACTGTAAATAAAGATAAATCACCCAGAGACCTTTGTAAATAAAGATAAACCACCCGGGGACCACTGTAAATAAAGATAAACCACCCAGGGACCACTGTAAATAAAGATAAACCACCCGGGGACCACTGTAAATAAGGATAAACCACCCAGAGACCACGGTAAATAAAGATAAACCACCCAGGGACCACTGTAAATAAAGATAAACCACCCAGAGACCACTGTAAATAAAGATAAACCACCCAGGGAACCACTGTAAATAAAGATAAACCACTCAGGGACCACTGTAAATAAAGATAAACCACCCGTGGACCACTGTAAATAAAGATAAATCACCCAGAGACCTTTGTAAATAAAGATAAACCACCCGGGGACCACTGTAAATAAGGATAAACCACCCAGAGACCACGGTAAATAAAGATAAACCACCCAGGGACCACTGTAAATAAAGATAAACCACCCAGAGACCACTGTAAATAAAGATAAACCACCCAGGGACCACTGTAAATAAAGATAAACCACCCAGGGACCACTGTAAATAAAGATAAACCACCCGGGAACCACTTTAAATAAAGATAAACCACCCAGGGACCACTGTAAATAAAGATAAACCACCCAGAGACCACTGTAAATAAAGATAAACCACCCAGAGACCACTGTAAATAAAGATAAACCACCCGGGGACCACTGTAAATAAAGATAAACCACCCAGGGACCACTGTAAATAAAGATAAACCACCCGGGGACCACTGTAAATAAAGTTAAACCACACAGGGACCACTGTAAATAAAGATAAACCACCCAGAGACCACTGTAAATCGAGATAAACCACCCGGGGACCACTGTAAATAAAGATAAACCACCCAGAGACCACTGTAAATAAAGATAAACCACCCGGGGAACACTGTAAATAAAGATAAACCACTCAGGGAACCACTGTAAATAAAGATAAACCACCCAGAGACCACTGAAAATAAAGATAAACCACCCAGGGACCACTTTAAATAAAGATAAACCACCCAGGGACCACTGTAAATAAAGGTAAACCACCCAGAGACAACTGAAAATAAAGATAAACCACCCAGGGACCACTTTAAATAAAGATAAACCACCCGGGGACCACTGTAAATAAAGATAATCCACCCAGAGACCACTGTAAATAAAGATAAACCACCCGGGGACCACTGTAAATAAAGATAAACCACCCAGGGACAACTGTAAATAAAGATAAACCACCCAGGGACCACTGTAAATTAAGATAAACCACCCAGGGACCACTGTAAATGAAGATAAACCACCCGCGAACCACTGTAAATAAAGATAAACCATCCAGGGACCACAGTAAATAAAGATAAACCACCCGGGGAACACAGTAAATAAAGATAAACCACCCAGAGACCACTGTAAATAAAGATAAACCACCCAGGAACCACTGTAAATAAAGATAAACCACCCAGGGACCATTGTAAATAAAGATAAACCACCCAGGGACCACTGTAAATAAAGATTACCACCCAGGGACTACTGTAAATAAAGATAAACCACCCAGGAACCACTGTAAATAAAGATAAGTCACCCAGCGACCACTGTAAATAAAGATAAACCACCCGGGAATCACTGTAAATAAAGATAAACCACCCAGGGACCACTGTAAATAAAGATAAACCACCCAGGTACCACTGTAAATAAAGATAAACCACCCGGGGACCACTGTAAATAAAGATAAACCACCCAGGAACCACTGTAAATAAAGATAAGCCACCCAGCGACCACTGTAAATAAAGATAAACCACCCGGGAACCACTGTAAATAAAGATAAACCACCCAGGGACAACTGTAAATAAAGATAAACCACCCGGGGACCACTGTAAATAAAGATAAACCACCCAGGAACCACTGTGAATAAAGATAAACCACCCAGGGACCACTGTAAATAAAGATAAACCACCCAGGGACCACTGTAAATAAAGATAAACCACCCGGGGACCACTGTAAATAACGATAAACCGCCCAGGGACCACTGTAAATAAAGATAAACTACCCAGAGACCACTGTAAATAAAGATAAACCACCCAGAGACCACTGTAAATAAAGATAAACCACCCGGGGACCACTGTAAATAAAGATAAACGACCCAGGGACCACTGATAATAAAGATAAACCACCCAGGGACTACTGTAAATCAAGATAAACCACCAATGGGACCACTGTAAATAAAGAAAAACTACCCAGGGATCACTGTAAATAAAGATAAACCGCCCAGGGACAACTGTAAATAAAGATAAACTACCCAGGGACCACTGTAAATAAAGATAAAACACCCGGGGAACACTGAAAATAAAGATAAACCACACAGGGACCACTGTAAATAAAGATAAACCACCCAGGGACCACTGTAAATAAAGATAAACCACCCGGGGACCACTGTAAATTAAGATAAACCACCCGGGGACCACTGTAAATAAAGATAAACCACCCAGGGACCACTTTAAATAAAGATAAACCACCCAGGGACCACTGCAAATAAAGATAAACCACACAGGGACCACTGTAAATGAAGATAAAACACGCAGAGACCACTGTAAATAAAGATAAACCACCCAGGGACCACTGTAAATAAAGATAAACCACCCAGAGACCACTGTAAATAAAGATAAACCACCCATGGATCACTGCAAATAAAGATGAACCACCCCGGGACCACTGTAAATAACGATAAACCATCCAGGGACCACTGTAAATAAAGATAAACCACACAGGGACCACTGTAAATCAAGATAAACCACCAAGGGACCACTGTAAATAAAGATAAACCACCCAGAGTCCACTGTAAATAAAGATAAATCACCCAGGGACCACTGTAAATAAAGATAAACCACCCAGGGACCACTGTAAATAAAGATAAACCACTCAGGGACCACTGTAAATAAAGGTAAACCACCCGGGGTCCACTGTAAATAAAGATAAAGCACCCAGAGACCTTTGTAAATAAAGATAAACCACCCAGAGACCACTGTAAATAAAGATAAACCACTCAGGGACCACTGTAAATAAAGATAAACCACCCGTGGACCACTGTAAATAAAGATAAATCACCCAGAGACCTTTGTAAATAAAGATAAACCACCCGGGGACGACTGTAAATAAAGATAAACCACCCAGGGACCACTGTAAATAAAGATAAACCACCCGGGGACCACTGTAAATAAGGATAAACCACCCAGAGACCACGGTAAATAAAGATAAACCACCCAGGGACCACTGTAAATAAAGATAAACCACCCAGAGACCACTGTAAATAAAGATAAACCACCCAGGGAACCACTGTAAATAAAGATAAACCACTCAGGGACCACTGTAAATAAAGATAAACCACCCGTGGACCACTGTAAATAAAGATAAATCACCCAGAGACCTTTGTAAATAAAGATAAACCACCCTGGGACCACTGTAAATAAGGATAAACCACCCAGAGACCACGGTAAATAAAGATAAACCACCCAGGGACCACTGTAAATAAAGATAAACCACCCAGAGACCACTGTAAATAAAGATAAACCACCCAGGGACCACTGTAAATAAAGATAAACCACCCAGGGACCACTGTAAATAAAGATAAACCACCCGGGAACCACTTTAAATAAAGATAAACCACCCAGGGACCACTGTAAATAAAGATAAACCACCCAGAGACCACTGTAAATAAAGATAAACCACCCAGAGACCACTGTAAATAAAGATAAACCACCCGGGGACCACTGTAAATAAAGATAAACCACCCAGGGACCACTGTAAATAAAGATAAACCACCCGGGGACCACTGTAAATAAAGTTAAACCACACAGGGACCACTGTAAATAAAGATAAACCACCCAGAGACCACTGTAAATCGAGATAAACCACCCGGGGACCACTGTAAATAAAGATAAACCACCCAGAGACCACTGTAAATCAAGATAAACCACCCGGGGAACACTGTAAATAAAGATAAACCACTCAGGGAACCACTGTAAATAAAGATAAACCACCCAGAGACCACTGAAAATAAAGATAAACCACCCAGGGACCACTTTAAATAAAGATAAACCACCCAGGGACCACTGTAAATAAAGGTAAACCACCCAGAGACAACTGAAAATAAAGATAAACCACCCAGGGACCACTTTAAATAAAGATAAACCACCCGGGGACCACTGTAAATAAAGATAATCCACCCAGAGACCACTGTAAATAAAGATAAACCACCCGGGGACCACTGTAAATAAAGATAAACCACCCAGGGACAACTGTAAATAAAGATAAACCACCCAGGGACCACTGTAAATTAAGATAAACCACCCAGGGACCACTGTAAATGAAGATAAACCACCCGGGAACCACTGTAAATAAAGATAAACCATCCAGGGACCACAGTAAATAAAGATAAACCACCCGGGGAACACAGTAAATAAAGGTAAACCACCCAGAGACCACTGTAAATAAAGATAAACCACCCAGGGACCACAGTAAATAAAGATAAACCACCCAGGGACCACTGTAAATAAAGATAAACCACCCAGGGACCACTGTAAATAAAGATAAACCACCCGGGGAACACAGTAAATAAAGATAAACCACCCAGAGACCACTGTAAATAAAGATAAACCTCCCAGGGACCACTGTAAATAAAGATAAACCACCCGGGGACCACTGTAAATAAAGATAAACCACCCAGGAACCACTGTAAATAAAGATAAACCTCCCAGGGACCACTGTAAATAAAGATAAATCTCCCATGAACCACTGTAAATAAAGATAAACCACCCAGGGACCACTGTAAATAAAGATAAACCACCCGGGGACCACTGTAAATAAAGATAAACCTCCCAGGGACCACTGTAAATAAAGATAAACCACCCGGGGACCACTGTAAATAAAGATAAACCACCCAGGAACCACTGTAAATAAAGATAAACCTCCCAGGGACCACTGTAAATAAAGATAAATCTCCCATGAACCACTGTAAATAAAGATAAACCACCCGGGGAACACAGTAAATAAAGATAAACCACCCAGAGACCACTGTAAATAAAGATAAACCTCCCAGGGACCACTGTAAATAAAGATAAACCACCCGGGGACCACTGTAAATAAAGATAAACCACCCAGGAACCACTGTAAATAAAGATAAACCTCCCAGGGACCACTGTAAATAAAGATAAATCTCCCATGAACCACTGTAAATAAAGATAAACCACCCAGGGACCACTGTAAATAAAGATAAACCACCCGGGGACCACTGTAAATAAAGATAAATTACCCAGGGACCACTGTAAATAAAGATAAACCACCCAGGGACCTCTGTAGATAAAGATAAACCACCCGGGGACCACTGTAAATATAAATAAACCTCCCAGGGACCACTGTAAATAAAGATAAACCACCCAGGGACCACTGTAAATAAAGATAAACCACCCAGGGACCACTGTATATAAAGATAAACCACCCAGGGACTACTGTAAATAATGAAATACTATCCCGAGTCCACTGTAAATTAAGAGGTACTACACTGGGCACACTATAAATGATGACATAATGTCCAGGGACCACTGTAAATCACGATGCATCACTCTGGGACCACTGTAAATTATACTACACTACACTGGGACCACTGTACATAATGATATACTGCCCAGGGACCACTGTAAATAATGATATACTGCCCAGGGACCATTGTAAATAATGATATACGACCCAGGGACTGCTGTGATTAATGATATATTTCCCAGGGACCACTGTAAATAATGCTATACTACACAGAGACCACTGTGAATCCTGATATATTGCACAGGGACACTTGAAATAATGAAATACTATCCAGAAACCACTGTAAATAAAGATGCATTACACAGGGCACACTATAATTGATGACATACTGTCCCGGGACAACTGTAAATCTTGACATACCACCCTGGGAACACAGTCAATAATGATAGACCGCCCAAGACCACTGTAAATAAAGATATACTATCCAGGGAACACTGTAAATAATGAAATACTAACCAAGGACCACTGTAAATAATGATATACGACCCAGGGACTACTGTACATAATAATATTCTACCCATGTACTCCTGTAAATATTAATATACTACCCAAGTAACACTGTAAATAATAATTAACATCCCAGGGACCACTGTAAATAATGATATACTACCCAGGGACCACTTTAAATAATGATACGTTGCCCAGAAACCACTGTGAATAATGATATACTAGCCAAGGACCTCTGTAAATAATGATATACTGCCCAGGGACCACTGTAAATATGGACATATTACCCGGGAACCACTGTCACCAATGAAATACTACCCAATCACCACTGTAAATGATTTTACCTATCCAACAACCACTGTAAATAATGGTATACAACCCACTGACCAGTGTAAATAATGATATACTACACAGGGACCACAGTACATAATGATAAACTACGCAGGGACCACTGTAAATAATGATTTACCACCCAGGTACCGCTGCATATAATGATATTCTACCCAAAGAACACTGTAAATAATGATATTCTAACCAAGATCCACTGTAAATAATGATATACCATCCAGGGACCACTGTAAATAATGATATACTACCCAGGGGCCACTGTAAATAATGATGTGGAGATGCCGGCGTTGGACTGGGGTGAGCACAGTAAGAAGTCTTACAACACCAGGTTAAATTCCAACAGGTTTGTTTCGATGTCACTAGCTTTTGGAGCGCTGCTCCTTCCTCAGGTGAATGAATCAGGCATCTTTGAATCTGGCTATATATGTGTTTCTGGAACATACCTCTTCATTCACCTGAGGAAGGAGCAGCGCTCCGAAAGCTAGTGACATCGAAACAAACCTGTTGGACTTTAACCTGGTGTTGTAAGACTTCGTACTGTAAATAATGATATACTGCCCAGGGACCACTGTAAATAATGATACACTACTCAGGGCCCACTGAAAATAATGACATACTACCCAGGGCCCACTGAAAATAATGATATACTACCCAAGGACCACTGAAAATAATGATACACTACCCAGGGCCCACTGAAAATAATGATACACTACCCAGGGACCACTGTAAATAATGATACACTACTCAGGGCCCACTGAAAATAATGACATACTACCCAGGGCCCACTGAAAATAATGATATACTACCCAAGGACCACTGTAAATAATGATATACTACCCAGGGACCTCAGTAAATAATGATATACAACCCAGGGACCACTGTAAATAATGATATACTACCCAGGGACCACTGTACATAATGATTTACTGCGCAGGGCCCACTGAAAATAATGATATACTACCCAGGGACCACTGTAAATAATGATATACTACCCAGGGACCACAGTAAATAATGATATACTACCCAGGAACCACTGTAAATAATGATATACTACCCAGGAACCACAGTAAATAATGATATACTGCCCAGGGATCACAGTAAATATGGACATATTACCCGGGAACCACTGTCATTAATGAAATACTACCCAATCACCACTGTAAATGATGATACCTATCCAAGGCCACTATAAATAATGGTTTACTACCCAGGGACCACTGTAAATAATGATATACTGACTACGGGCGACTGTAAATAATGACATACTGCCCCGGGACCACTGTCACCAATGAAATACTATCCAGTGAAAACTGTAAATGATGATAACTACCCAAGGCCCCTGTAAATAATGATATACTACCCAGGGACAAGTATAAATAATGATTTACTAACTAGGGACAACTGTATATAATGTTATTCTCCCCAGGGACCACTGTGCATAATGATATACTACACAGGGACCACGGTGAATAACGATATGCTTCCAAGGGACCAATGTAAATAATGAGATACTACTCAGGGACCCGTGTACAAAATGCTATACTAACAAAGGATCACTGCAAATGATAATAATCTACCCAGGGATCACTGTAAAAAATGATATACTGCCCAGGGACCACAATAAATAATGATATTCTACCCAGGGGCCACTGTAAATAATGATATACTACCCAGGGAACACTGTAAATAATGATATTCTACTCAGGGACCACTGTAAATAATGATATACTGCCCAGGGACCACTGTAAATAATGATATACTACCCAGGGACCACTGTAAATAATGATATACTACCCAGGGACACTGTAAATAATGATATACTAGCCAGGGACCACAGTAAATAATGACATACTGCCCAGGGACCACTGTAACTAATGAAATACTGCCCATGGACCACTGCAACTAATGAAATAATGCCCAGGGACCACTGTAACTAATGAAATACGACCCAGAGACCACAGTAAGTTATGCTACCTCCCCAAGGCCACTGTAAATAATGGTATACAACCCAGGAACCGCTGAAGATAATAATATTCTACCCAGGGACACTGTAAATAATGATATACTTCCCAGGGACCACTGTAACTAATGAAATACTGCCCAGGGACCACTGTATATAATGATGTACTTCCCAGGGACCACTGTAAGTAATGAATTACTGCCCAGGGACCACTGTAAATAATGAAATACGATCCAGTGGCCACTGTAAATTATGCTACCTCCCCAAGGCCACTGTAAATAATGATATACTGCCCAGGGACACTGTAAATAATGATATACTGCCCAGGGACCACTGTAAATAATGATATTCTACTCAGGGACCATTGTAAATAATGATATACTACCCAGGGACCACTGTAACTAATGATATTCTAGTCAGTGACCACTGTAAATACTGATATACTGCCCAGGGACCACACTAAATAATGATATACTTCCCAGGGACCACTGTAACTAATGAAATACTGCCCAGGGACCACTTTAACTAATGAAATACTGCCCAGGGACCACTGTAAATAATGATATTCTACCCAGGGACCACTGCAAATAATCATATACTACCCAGGGACCACTGTAAATAATGATATACAACCCAAGGACTGCAGTAAAAAATTATATTCTACCCAGGGACCACTGCAAATAATGATATACTGCCCAGGGACCACTGTAAATTATTCCCGGGAAACAGTGTAACAAATGGGGCGAGTTTCTAGAATACGCAAGATGATTCTACAATGAGGGGGCAGGCCACTCCCGGCCAGCCCACACACACACTCCAGGCCACTCCCGGCCATCCCACACACACACTCCAGGTCACTCCCGGCCAGCCCACACACACACTCCAGGCCACTCCCGGCCAGCCCACACACACACTCCAGGCCACTCCCGGCCAGCCCACACACACACTCCAGGCCACTCCCGGCCAGCCCACACACACACTCCAGGCCACTCCCGGTCAGCACACACACACACTCCCGGCCAGGCCACTCCCGGCCAGCCCACACACACACTCCAGGCCACTCCCGGCCAGCCCACACACACACTCCAGGCCACTCCCGGCCAGCCCACACACACACTCCAAGCCACTCCCGGCCAGCCCACACACACACTCCAAGCCACTCCCGGCCAGCCCACACACACACTCCAGGCCACTCCCGGCCAGCCCACACACACACTCCAAGCCACTCCCGGCCAGCCCATACACACTCCCATCCACTTCCGGCCAGCCCACACACACACTCCAGGCCACTCCCGGCCAGCCCACACACACACTCCAAGCCACTCCCGGCCAGCCCACACACACACTCCAAGCCACTCCCGGCCAGCCCACACACACACTCCAGGCCACTCCCGGCCAGCCCACACACACACTCCAAGCCACTCCCGGCCAGCCCATACACACTCCCATCCACTCCCGACCAGCCCACACACACACTCCCGGTCACGCCCGGCCATCCCACAAACACACTCCCGGCCACTCCCGGCCAGCCCACACACACACTCCAGGCCACTCCCGGCCAGCCCACACACACACTCCAGGCCACTCCCGGCCAGCCCACACACACACTCCAGGCCACTCCCGGCCAGCCCACACACACACTCCAGGCCACTCCCGGCCAGCCCACACACACACTCCAGGCCACTCCCGGCCAGCCCACACACACACTCCAGGCCACTCCCGGCCAGCCCACACACACACTCCCGGCCACTCCCGGTCAGCCCACACACACACTCCAGGCCACTCCCGGCCACCCACACACACACTCCCGGCCACTCCCGGCCAGCCCACACACACACTCCAGGCCACTCCCGGCCAGCCCACACACACACTCCACGCCACTCCCGGCCAGCCCACACACACACTCCAGGCCACTCCCGGCCAGCCCACACACAGACTCCAGGCTACTCCCGGCCAGCCCACACACACTCTCCAGGCCAGGCCCGGCCAGCCCACACACACAGTCCAGGCCACTCCCGGCTAGCCCACACACGCACTCCAGGCCACTCACGGCCAGCCCACACACACACTCCAGGCTACTCCCGGCCAGCCCACACACACATTCCAGGTCACTCCCGGCCAGCCCACACACACTCTCCAGGACACTCCCGGCCAGCCCACACACACACTCCAGGCCACTCCCGGCCTGCCCACACACACACTCCAGGCCACTCCCGGCCAGCCCACACACACTCTCCAGGCCAGGCCCGGCCAGCCCACACACGCACTCCAGGCCACTCCCGGCCAGCCCACACACACACTCCAGGTCACTCCCGGCCAGCCCACACACACACTCCAGGCTACTCCCGGCCAGCCCACACACACACTCCAGGCTACTCCCGGCCAGCCCACACACACACTCCAGGCCACTCCCGGCCAGCCCACACACACAATCCAGGCTACTCCCGGCCAGCCCACACACACACTCCAGGCCACTCCCGGCCAGCCCACACACACACTCCAGGCCACTCCCGGCCAGCCCACACACACACTCCAGGCCAGGCCACTCCCGGCCAGCCCACATACACACTCCCGGTCACTCCCGGCCAGCCCTCACACACACTCCAGGTCACTCCCGGCCAGCCCACACACACACACAAGCCACTCCCGGCCAGCCCACACACACACACAAGCCACTCCCGGCCAGCCCACACATACACTCCAGGCCACTCCCGGCCAGTCCACACACACACTCCAGGCCACTCCCGGCCAGCCCACACACACACTCCAGGCCACTCCCGGCCAGCCCACACACACACTCCAGGCCACTCCCGGCCAGCCCACACACACACTCCAGGTCACTCCCGGCCAGCCCACACATACACTCCAGGCCACTCCCGGTCAGCCCACACACACTCCAGGCCACTCCCGGCCAGCACACACACACTCCAGGCCACTCCTGGGCAGCCCACACACACTCCAGGTCACTCCCGGCCAGCCCACAGACACACTCCAGGCCACTCCCGGCCAGCCCACACACACACTCCAGGCCACTCCCGGCCAGCCCACACACACACTCCAGGCCACTCCCGGCCAGTCCACACACACACTCCAGGCCACTCCCGGCCAGCCCACACACACACTCCAGGCCACTACCGGCCAGTCCACACACACACTCCAGGTCACTCCCGGCCAGCCCACACACACACTCCAGGCCACTCCCGGCCAGTCCACACACACACTCCAGGCCACTCCCGGCCAGCCCACACACACACTCCAGGCCACTCCCGGCCAGTCCACACATACACTCCAGGTCACTCCCGGCCAGTCCACACACACACTCCAGGTCACTCCCGGCCAGCCCACACACTCACTCCAGGACAGGCCACTCCCGGCCAGCCCACACACACACTCCAGGCCACTCCCGGCCAGCCCACACACACTCCAGGTCACTCCCGGCCAGCCCACACACACACTCCAGGCAACTCCCGGCCAGCCCATACACTCACTCCAGGCCACACCCGACCAGCCCACACACACACTCCAGGCCACTCCCGACCAGCCCACACACACACTCCAGGCCAGGCCACTCCCGGCCAGCCCACACACACACTCCAGGCCACTCCCGGCCAGCCCACACACACACTCCAGGCCACTCCCGGCCAGCCCACGCACACACTCCAGGCCACTCCCGGCCCACACACACACTCCAGGCCACTCCCGGCCAGTCCACACACACACTCCAGGCCAATCCCGGCCGGCCCACACACACACTCCAGGCCACTCCCGGCCAGCCCACACACTCGCTCCAGGCCACTCCCGGCCAGCCCACACACACACTCCAGGCCATCCCGGCCAGTCCACACACACACTCCAGGCCAATCCCGGCCGGCCCACACACACACTCCAGGCCACTCCCGGCCAGCCCACACACTCGCTCCAGGCCACTCCCGGCCAGCCCACACACACACTCCAGGCCACTCCCGGGCAGCCCACACACACACTCCAGGCCACTCCCGGCCGGCCCTCACACACACTCCAGGCCACTCCCGGCCAGCCCACACACTCGCTCCAGGCCACTCCCGGCCAGCCCACACACACACTCCAGGCCATCCCGGCCAGTCCACACACACACTCCAGGCCAATCCCGGCCTGCCCTCACACACACTCCAGGCCACTCCCGGCCAGCCCACACACTCGCTCCAGGCCACTCCCGGCCAGCCCACACACACACTCCAGGCCACTCCCGGGCAGCCCACACACACACTCCAGGCCAGGCCACTCCCGGCCAGCCCACACACACACTCCAGGCCACTCCCGGCCAGCCCACACACACACTCCAGGACACTCCCGGCCAGCCCACACACACACTCCAGGCCACTCCCGACCAGCCCACACACACACTCCAGGACATTCCCGGCCAGCCCACACACACTCCAGGCCACTCCCGGCCAGCCCACACACACACTCCAGGCCACTCCCGACCAGCCCACACACACACTCCCGGCCACTCCCGGCCAGACCACACATACACTCCAGGCCACTCCCGGCCAGCCCACACACACACTCCAGGCCACTCCCGGCCAGCCCACACACACACTCCAGGCCACTCCCGGCCAGCCCACACACACACTCCAGGCCACTCCCGGCCAGCCCAGACACACACTCCAGGCCACTCCCGGGCAGCCCAGACACACACTCCAGGCCACTCCCGGCCAGCCCACACACTCACTCCAGGCCAGGCCACTCCCGGCCAGCCCACACACACACTCCATGCCACTCCCGGCCGGCCCACACACACACTCCAGGCCACCCCCGGGCAGCCCACACACACACTCCAGGCCAGGCCACTCCCGGCCAGCCCACACACACACTCCAGGCCACTCCCGGCCGGCCCACACACACACTCCAGGCCAGGCCACTCCCGGCCAGCCCACACACACACTCCATGCCACTCCCGGCCGGCCCACACACACACTCCAGGCCACCCCCGGGCAGCCCACATACACTCCAGGCCACTCACGGCCAGCCCACACACACACTCCAGGCCACTCTCGGCCAGCCCACACACACTCTCCAGGCCACTCCCGGCCAGCCCACACACACACTCCAGGCCACTCCCGGCCAGCCCACACACACTCTCCAGGCCACTCCCGGCCAGCCCACACACACTCTCCAGGCCACTCCCGGCCAGCCCACACACACACTCCAGGCCACTCCCGGCCAGCCCACACACACACTCCAGGCCACTCCCGGCCAGCCCACACACACACTCCAGGCCACTCCCGGCCAGCTCACACACACACTCCAGGCCACTCCCGGCCAGCCCACACACACACTCCAGGCCACTCCCGGCCTGCCCACACACACACTTCCGGCCAGCCCACACACACACTCCAGGCCACTCCCGGCCAGCCCACACACACAATCCAGGCCACTCCCGGCCAGCCCACACACACACTCCAGGCCAGGCCACTCCCGGCCAGCCCACACACACACTCCAGGCCACTCTCCCCAGCCCACACACACACTCCAGGCCACTCCCGGCCAGCCCACACACACACTCCAGGCCACTCCCGGCCAGCCCACACACACACTCCAGGCCACTCCCGGCCAGCCCACACACACAATCCAGGCCACTCCCGGCCAGCCCACACACACACTCCAGGCCAGGCCACTCCCGGCCAGCCCACACACACACTCCAGGCCACTCTCCCCAGCCCACACACACACTCCAGGCCACTCCCGGCCAGCCCACACACACAATCCAGGCCACTCCCGGCCAGCCCACACACACACTCCAGGCCAGGCCACTCCCGGCCAGCCCACACACACACTCCAGGCCACTCTCCCCAGCCCACACACACACTCCAGGCCACTCCCGGCCAGCCCACACACACACTCCAGGCCAGGCCACTCCCGGCCAGCCCACACACACAATCCAGGCCACTCTCCCCAGCCCACACACACACTCCAGTCCAGGCCACTCCCGGCCAGCCCACACACACACTCCAGGCCACTCTCCCCAGTCCACACACACACTCCAGTGGAACCCTTTCTGCTCACTCTCTCTAAACTCCTTCCTAATTTGGAGTCCTCTGTGAAATTGCTCTTTACCTTAAACTGATCTACAGATTACAATTCCAGTTCACTAATCCCCATATTTAACTGAAATCCTCCATTCCTGACAACACTCCATTAAATATCCTTTGTTTTGTCTCCAAGATCCTCACATCCTTTTGTATATTTAGCGGCAGAACAAGAAGCAATTCCTCAGCTATGGTCCTCTCTATAAACCTGGTTAAACTCTATAGGCTATTGGCAAAGTGTTAGAAAGTGGGATTCAAATACTCAGGTGGTTGTTTTTGACCTGCCCAGTCCAGATGGGCCGAATGGCCTTTCTGTGCTCTGGACCTCGATGACTCTATGATCCTAACATCCTTCTTTTCGGAGTCTCCGCCTCTATTGATCAAGTTAAATATCTTCTGAGGATTTTCCAATCTTATCACGATGACCTTCCAGTGCAAAGTGTGGACATGTCCCCGTTCCCTTCCTGTACACTTTTTAAACTTGTCCCGTTTAGTTTATATTTCCTGTCCTCTGCCCTCCTCCCTGATGCATCACCCACACGACAGTGATTTAAATTTACTTTCCCCGTGACTCTGCCTTTCACAGATCTGGGAACATGCTGCTGAAGATTGCTGCTACACTGCTCACTGTGTCATTGCTGAGTGTCTGTCATTTGTGAATGTTGAAATTCTTTCCATTGAAGCCTATCGCAGTGAAGTGTATCTTGAAGAGCAATTGTCCTCATGTGGACCCCGAGTGAACATCAGTGTCTCCTCCCCTCCTGTCTGAATAACTATCATTCACCGCTTCTCTCTGCTTTCTGTTTCTTAGCCAATATCACATTCTCACTGTCACAGACCCTTTAATCCACGGCTTTGGGACTCGAGAACATCTCTAATAAATGACATTTGATCACAATATGTCCCAGTACATAAATCCATATCAGTTCCCTCATTAATCCTCCAGTTATTTTGAAATATAACTGCAATAACAACATGCGATGTGATTTCCCACGAATATCGCCGTGTTTCTGGTCACATAACACCATTTCCTCGCGAAGGAGCAATATTCCTGTTGCCCAGTCTGCCCTCCAGAAATGTCCTGGTGACTAACATTATACTGACTGCTCTGTCACTCCAGGGTTTATCCCTCTCTCTCCTTTTATAAACAGGATGGGACAGTGAAAATGCCCCAGTCCCCTGGAACCACTCAGATATCAATGAGGATTGAGTATCAGGGTCAGTGTGTCCACTATTTCCACACTCCATCCCTCAGTCACTGTCACACAACCAATCCAGACCCGGCTAATCTTCTATTTCATTGTGATAGAAAAAGTATTGGATTGAAAGGGGTTAACTGAGCCTGTTTGTTTAGTGACTGTGATTAATGTCAGTCTCTATGGATCTAACCGTGTCACTGGAGGGTTTGTCTCTGTATTAATAAGCGATTCCTTTCATTGTGTTATCCCAAACTGTCAGCGGGAGCGTCAATTCCAACACTGCCAGAGATCAGCGGCCCCAGAGAGACCGAGAGGAGGGAGCAGAATCTGGGAACTGCCCACAGGAACGTTACAGCAATGGATCAGAATCTGGGAGCTACCCACAGGAACGTTACAGCAATGGATCAGAATCTGGGAACTACCCACAGGAACGTTACAGCAATGGATCAGAATCTGGGAACTATCCACAGGAACGTTACAGCAATGGATCAGAATCTGGGATCTAACCACAGGAACGTTACAGCAATGGATCAGAATCTGGGAACTACCCACAGGAACGTTACAGCAATGGACAGGAGTTTATCCTGGGGTATTTACGTGATGTCTTCGCCGTCTTTACCACACCGGATCGGCGGCGCACTGATGATAATTCAAGCGGGGTACTATCCCCTCCTGGCTGTTGTCGGTGTCCCTGGTAAGTCTCCCTGTCCAGTTATTTATTGTATAAACCACTTTAAGTGTATTATTGCTCTGGTCATTAGCATCTTGGAAAGATTGAATCCACGTTCTGCAGTTCAGAAGTTTGTAAGTTTTCAGGTCCAGGAGCAGAATGAGGCTATTTGGCCCCTCGCGTCTGCTCCGTCATTCGGTCTTGGCTGATCTCATCCTCGGCTTAACACCGCCGCCCTGACCATTATCCAAACTTCTCAACCCATTCCCAATTCAAAATCTATATAACTGCTCCTTAAATGTACTCACTGTCCCAGCATGCCCCGCACTCTGGATAGCGAATTCCACATGTTCACATCCCAATGGGAGAAGTAGTTTCTCCTCAGCTCTGATTCCCATTTGCTGCCTGTTATCCTGAGATTCTGAGCTCTCGTTCCAGAACGCCCCACAAGAGGAAGCATCCGCTCCACTTCCACTTCACCCACACCTTTTATAATCTTATAAACCACAATTAGATCTGTACTCCTTCTTAACAACTCTCTTGATAAGACAAAGCCCTCATCTCTGCGGTCAGTCTAGTCAACCTCCTCTGAACTGCCTCTAAAGCCCCTACATCTTTCCTCAAATCAGGGGCCAGAACTGTGCAATACTCCAGGTGCGGTCTGACCAACATCTGGAATAGTGGGAATAACACTTCCTTACCTTGAAGCTCTGTGCCTTTAGCTATAAATATCAATATCGATTCCAGTCACTGAGGTCATTCCCTATCCAGTGGCTCCACTCGCTCTCTGGTTAATATCGGAGGCTGTTCACAATCCCTGCTCTCCCTTTGACAGTAAAGTTATTATCGCCAGGCGCTCTCTCCATTCCCAATACTGCTCACTTGCCATCGCCACCTCTGCTTCATCTCTGCTGCAGAATAAATCATCATCTGTGTCTTTGTTAGATCCACACTCGACTACTCCAATGAAATTCTGTCACACAATTTCTGATACAAATCTTCATGAAGCGCAGCTCATCTCCAACTCTGCTGCCATATCCTAACCCTCACCCAATCCCAGTCACCTATCATCCCTGTGCTCACTGCTGTAGATTGGTTCCCAGTCTGGGTCCTAACCCTCACCCAATCCCAGTCACCTATCATCCCTGTGCTCACTGCTGTAGATTGGTTCACAGTCTGGTAGCATCCCACTATCTGAATTCTCTTTCAGTGATTGAAATTCTCCACAGTCTCACTCAATCAAATTAGACCAAGCCCATGTCCATTTTCAATGAATGTGGAAATGAGTTATTTTTCATTACTTTTACAATTCTGTTATTGGGAGGTGAGTGAAGAGGCTGAGAATGGGTTTCTGCAGGTTGTGTTATTGGGAGGTGAGTGGAGATGCTGAGGATGGGGTTCTGCAGGTTGTGTTATTGGAAGGTGAGTGGAGATGCTGAGGATGGATTTCTGCAGGTAGTGTTATTGGGAGGTGAGTGGAGATGCTGAGGATGGGATTCTGGAGGTTGTGTTATTGGGAGGTGAGTGGAGATGCTGAGGATGGGTTTCTGCAGGTTGTGTTATTGGGAGGTGAGTGGAGATGCTGAGGATGGGTTTCTGCAGGTTGTGTTATTGGGAGGTGAGTGGAGATGCTGAGGATGGGTTTCTGCAGGTTGTGTTATTGGGAAGTGAGTGGAGATGCTGAGGATGGGTTTCTGCAGGTTGTGTTATTGGGAGGTGAGTGGAGATGCTGAGGATGGGTTTCTGCAGGTTGTGTTACTGGAAGGTGAGTGAAGATGCTGAGGATGGGTTTCTGCAGGTTGTGTTATTGGACGGTGAGTGGAGATGCTGAGGATGGGTTTCTGCAGTTTGTGTTATTGGGAGGTGAGTGGAGATGCTGAGGATGGGTTTCTGCAGGTTGTGTTATTGGACGGTGAGTGGAGATGCTGAGGATGGGTTTCTGCAGGTTGTGTTATTGGGAGTTGAGTGAAGAATCTGAGGATGGGTTTCTGCAGGTTGTGTTATTGGGAGGTTAGTGAAGATGCTGAGGATGGGGTTCTGCAGGTTGTGTTATTGGAAGGTGAGTGAAGATGCTGAGGATGGGTTTCTGCAGGTTGTGTTCTTGCGAGGTTAGGGAAGATGCTGCGGATGGGTTTCTACAGGTTGTGTTATTGGAAGGTTAGTGAAGATGCTGAGGATGGGTTTCTACAGATTGCGTTATTGGGAGGCGAGTAAAGATGCTGAGGATGGGGTTCTGCAGGTTGTGTTATTGGAAGGTTAGGAGAGATGCTGAGGATGGTTTCCACAGGTTGTGTTATTGGAAGGTTAGGGAAGATGCTGAGGATGGGTTTCTGCAGATTGTGTTATTGGGAGGTGAGTGGAGATGCTGAGGATTTGTTTCTGCAGGTTGTGTTATTGGGAGGTGAGTGGAGATACTGAGGATGGGTTCCTGCAGGTTGTGTTATTGGAAGTTTAGTGAAGATGCTGAGGATGGGATTCTGCAGGTTGTGTTATTGGGAGGTGAGTGGAGATGCTGAGGATGGGTTTCTGCAGGTTGTGTTATTGGGAGGTGAGTGGAGATGCTGAGGATGGGTTTCTGCCGGTTGTGTTGTTGGAAGGTTCGGGAAGATGCTGAGGATGGTTTGCTGCAGGTTGTGTTATTGGGAGGTGAGTGGAGATACTGAGGATGGGTTTCTGCAGGTTGTGTTATTGGAAGGTTAGTGAAGATGCTGAGGATGGGTTTCTGCAGGTTGTGTTATTGGGAGGTGAGTGAAGATGCTGAGGATGGGTTTCTGCAGGTTGTGTTATTGGAAGGTTAGTGAAGATGCTGAGGATGGGTTTCTGCAGGTTGTGTTATTGGGAGGTTAGTGAAGATGCTGAGGATGGGTTTCTGCAGGTTGTGTTGTTGGAAGATTGGGGAAGATGCTGAGGATGGTTTTCTGCAGATTGTGTTATTGGAAGGTTAGTGAAGATGCTGAGGATGTGTTTCTGCAGGTTGTGCTATTGGGAGGTGAGTGAAGATGCTGAGGATGGGTTTCTGCAGGTTGTGTTATTGGGAGGTGAGTGAAGATGCTGAGGATGGGTTTCTGCAGGTTGTGTTATTGGGAGGGAAGTGGAGATGCTGAGGATGTGTTTCTGCAGGTTGTGTTGTTGGAATGTTAGTGAAGATGCTGAGGATGTGTTTCTGCAGGTTGTGTTATTGTGAGGTGATTGGAGATGCTGACGATGGGTTTCTGCAGGTTGTGTTATTGGGTTGTGAGTGGAGATGCTGAGGAGGGGTATCTGCAGGTTGTGTTATTGGAAGGTTAGTGAAGATGCTGAGGATGTGTTTCTGCAGGTTGTGTTATTGGGAGGTGAGTGGAGATGCTGAGGATGGGTTTCTGCAGGTTGTGTTATTGGGAGGTGAGTGGAGATGCTGAGGATGGGTTTCTGCAGGTTGTGTTATTGGGAGGTGAGTGGAGATGCTGAGGATGGGTTTCTGCAGGTTGTGTTATTGGACGGTGAGTGGAGATGCTGAGGATGGGTTTCTGCAGGTTGTGTTATTGGGAGTTGATTGAAGAATCTGAGGATGGGTTTCTGCAGGTTGTGTTATTGGAAGGTTACTGAAGATGCTGAGGATGGGTTTCTGCAGGTTGTGTTATTGGGAGGTGAGTGAAGATGCTGAGGATGGGTTTCTGCATGTTGTGTTATTGGGACGTGAGTGAAGATGCTGAGGATGGGTTTCTGCAGGTTGTGTTATTGGGAGGTGAGTGGAGATGCTGAGGATGGGTTTCTGCAGGTTGTGTTATTGGAAGGTGAGTGAAGATGCTGAGGATGGGTTTCTGCAGGTTGTGTTATTGGAAGGTGAGTGAAGATGCTGAGGATGGGTTTCTGCAGGTTGTGTTATTGGAAGGTCAGTGAAGATGCTGAGGATGGGTTTCTGCAGGTTATGTTCTTGCGAGGTTAGGGAAGATGCTGCGGATGGGTTTCTACAGGTTGTGTTATTGGAAGGTTAGTGAAGATGCTGAGGATGGGTTTCTACAGATTGCGTTATTAGGAGGCGAGTGAAGATGCTGAGGATGGGTTTCTGCAGGTTGTGTTATTGGGAGGTGAGTAGAGATGCTGAGGATGGGTTTCTGCAGGTTGTGTTATTGGAAGGTTAGGGGAGATGCTGAGGATGGTTTCTACAGGTTGTGTTATTGGAAGGTTAGGGAAGATGCTGAGGACGGGTTTCTGCAGGTTGTGTTATTGGGAGGTGAGTGGAGATGCTGAGGATTTGTTTCTGCAGGTTGTGTTATTGGGAGGTGAGTGGAGATACTGAGGATGTGTTTCTGCAGGTTGTGTTATTGGAAGTTTAGTGAAGATGCTGAGGATGGGATTCTGCAGGTTGTGGTATTGGGAGGTGAGAGGAAATTCTGAGGACGGGTTTCTGCAGGTTGTGTTATTGGGAGGTGAGTGAAGATGCTGAGGATGCGTTTCTGCAGGTTGTGTTATTGGATGGTTAGGGAAGATGCTGAGGATGGTTTGTTGCAGGTTGTGTTATTGGGAGGTGAGTGGAGATGCTGAGGATGGGTTTCTGCCGGTTGTGTTGTTGGAAGGTTGGGGAAGATTGCTGAGGATGGTTTGCTGCAGGTTGTGTTATTGGGAGGTGAGTGGAGATACTGAGGATGGGTTTCTGCAGGTTGTGTTATTGGGAGATGAGTGGAGAAGCTGAGGATAGGTTAATGCAGGTTGTGTTATTGGGAGGTGAGTGAAGATGCTGAGGATGGGTTTCTGCAGGTTGTGTTATTGGAAGGTTAGTGAAGATGCTGAGGATGGGTTTCTGCAGGTTGTGTTATTGGGAGGTGAGTGGAGATGCTGAGTATGGGTTTCTGCAGGTTGTGTTGTTGGAAGTCTAGTGAAGATGCTGAGGATGAGTTTCTGCAGATTGTGTTATTTTGAGATGATTGGAGATGCTGAGGATGGGTTTCTGCAGGTTGTGTTATTGGGAGGGGAGTGAAGATGCTGAGGATTGGTTTCTGCAGGTTGTGTTATTGGGAGGGGAGTGAAGATGCTGAGGATGGGTTTCTGCAGGTTGTGTTATTGGGAGGTGAGTGGAGATGCTGAGGATTGTTTTCTGCATGTTGTGTTATTGGAAGGTGAGTGGAGATGCTGAGGATGGGTTTCTGCAGGTTGTGTTATTGGGAGGTGAGTGGAGATGCTGAGGATGGGTTTCTGCAGGTTATGTTATTGGGAGGTTAGTGGAGTTGCTGAGGATGGGTTTCTGCAGGTTGTGTTATTGGGAGGTGAGTGGAGATGCTGAGGATGGGTTTCTGCAGGTTATGTTATTGGGAGGTGAGTGGAGATGCTGAGAATGCGTTTCTGCAGGTTGTGTTATTGGGAGGTGAGTAGAGATGCTGCGGATGAGTTTCTGTAGTTTGTGTCATTGGAAGGTGAGTGAAGATGCTGAGGATGTTTTTCTGCAGGTTGTGTTATTGGAAGATTAGGGAAGATGTTGAGGATGGTTTTCTGCAGGTTGTGTTATTGGGACGTGAGTGGAGATGCTGAGGATGGGTTTCTGCAGGTGGTGTTATTGGAAGGTGAGTGAAGATGCTGAGGATGGGTTTCTGCAGGTTGTGTTATTGGAAGGTCAGGGAAGATGCTGAGGATGGTTTTCTGCAGATTGTGTTATTGGAAGTTTAGTGAAGATTCTGAGGATGGGTTCTGCAGGTTGTGTTATTGGGAGGCGAGTGTAGATGCTGTGGATGGGTTTCTGCAGGTTGTGTTATTGGGAGGTGAGTGAAGATGCTGAGGATGGGTTTCTGCAGATTGTGTTATTGGAAGGTTAGGGAAAATGCTGAGGATGGTTTTTTGCAGATTGTGTTATTGGCAGGTTAGTGAAGATGCTGAGGATGGATTCTGCAGGTTGTGTTACTGGGAGGTGAGTTGAGATGCTGAGGATGGGTTTCTGCAGGTTGTGTTATTGGCAGGTTAGTGAAAATACTGAGGATGGGTTCTGCAGGTTGTGTTATTGGGAGGTGAGTGGAGATGCTGTGGATGCGTTTCTGAAGGTTGTGTTATTGAAAGGTGAGTGGAGATGCTGAGGATGGTTTCTGCAGGTTGTGTTATTGGAAGGTGAGTGAAGATGCTGAGAATGCGTTTCTGCAGGTTGTGTTCTTGGGAGGTGAGTGGAGATGCTGAGGATGGGTTTCTGCAGGTTGTGTTATTGGGAGGTGAGTGGAAATGCTGAGGATGGGTTTCTGCTGGTTGTGTTATTGGGAGGTGAGTGGAGATGCTGAGGATGGGTTTCTGCAGGTTGTGTTATTGGAAGGTTAGTGAAGATTCTGAGGAAGTGTTTCTGCAGGTTGTGTTATTGGGAGGTGAGTGGAGATGCTGAGGATGGGTTTCTGCAGGTTGTGTTATTGTGAGGTGATTGGAGATGCTGAGGATGGGTTTCTGCAGGTTGTGTTATTGGGAGGTGAGTGGAGATGCTGAGGATGGGTTTCTGCAGGTTGTGTTAATGGAATGTGAGTGGAGATGCTGAGGATGGGTTTCTGCAGGTTGTGTTATTGGGAGGTGAGTGGAGATGCTGAGGATGGGTTTCTGCAGGTTGTGTTATTGGAAGGTTAGTGAAGATGCTGAGGATGTGTTTCTGCAGGTTGTATTATTGGGAGGTGAGTGAAGATGCTGAGGATGGGTTTCTGCAGGTTGTGTTATTGTGAGGTGATTGGAGATGCTGAGGATGGATTTCTGCAGGTTGTGTTATTGGGAGGTGAGTGGAGATTCTGAGGATGGGTTTCTGCATGTTGTGTTATTGGCAGGTGAGTGAAGATGCTGAGGATGGGTTTCTGCAGATTGTGGTATTGGGAGGTGAGTGAAGATGCTGAGGATGTGTTTCTGCAGGTTGTGTTACTGGGAGGTGAGTGAAGATGCTGAGGATGGTTTTCTGCAGATTGTGTTATTGGAAGGTTAGGGAAAATGCTGAGGATGGTTTTCTGCAGGTTGTGTTATTGGGAAGTGAGAGGAGATGCTGAGGATGGGTTCTGCAGGTTGTGTTATTGGGAGGTGAGTGGAGATGCTGAGGATGTGTTTCTGCAGGTTGTGTTCTTGGAAGGTTAGGGAAGATGCTGAGGATGGTTTTCTGCAGATTGTGTTATTAGAAGGTTATTGAAGATTCTGAGGATGGGTTCTGCAGGTTGTGTTATTGGGAGGTGAGTTGAGATGCTGAGGATGGGTTTCTGCAGGTTTTGTTATTGGAAGGTTAGTGAAGATGCTGAGGATGGGTTTCTGCAGATTGTGTCATTGGGAGGTTAGGGAAGATGCTGAGGATGGTTTTCTGCAGATTGTGTTATTAGAAGGTTATTGAAGATTCTGAGGATGGGTTTTCTGCAGTTTGTGTTATTGGGAGGTGAGTGAAGATGCTGAGGATGGGTTTCTGCAGGTTTTGTTATTGGAAGATGAGTGGAGATGCTGAGGATGGTTTTCTGCAGATTGTGTTATTAGAAGGTTATTGAAGATTCTGAGGATGGGTTTTCTGCAGTTTGTGTTATTGGGAGGTGAGTGAAGATGCTGAGGATGGGTTTCTGCAGGTTGTGTTATTGGAAGGTTAGTGAAGATGCTGAGGATGGTTTTCTGCAGATTGTGTTATTAGAAGGTTATTGAAGATTCTGAGGATGGGTTTTCTGCAGTTTGTGTTATTGGGAGGTGAGTGAAGATGCTGTGGATTGTTTTCTGCAGGTTGTGTTATATGGAGGTGAGTGGAGATGCTGAGGATGGGTTTCTGCAGGTTGTGTCATTGGAAGGTCAGTGGAGATGGTGAGAATGGGGTTCTGCAGGTTGTGTTATTAGAAGGTTATTGAAGATTCTGAGGATGGGTTTTCTGCAGTTTGTGTTATTGGGAGGTGAGTGAAGATGCTGAGGATGGGTTTCTGAAGGTTTTGTTATTGGAAGATGAGTGGAGATGCTGAGGATGGGTTTCTGCAGGTTGTGTTATTGTGAGGTGATTGGAGATGCTGAGGATAGGTTTCTGCAGGTTGTGTTATTGGGAGGTGAGTGGAGATGCTGAGGATGGGTTTCTGCAGGTTGTGTTAATGGAATGTGAGTGGAGATGCTGAGGATGGGTTTCTGCAGGTTGTGTTATTGGGAGGTGAGTGGAGATGCTGAGGATGGGTTTCTGCAGGTTGTGTTATTGGAAGGTTAGTGAAGATGCTGAGGATGTGTTTCTGCAGGTTGTGTTATTGGGAGGTGAGTGAAGATGCTGAGGATGGGTTTCTGCAGGTTGTGTTATTGTGAGGTGATTGGAGATGCTGAGGATGGATTTCTGCAGGTTGTGTTATTGGGAGGTGAGTGGAGATTCTGAGGATGGGTTTCTGCATGTTGTGTTATTGGCAGGTGAGTGAAGATGCTGAGGATGGGTTTCTGCAGATTGTGGTATTGGGAGGTGAGTGAAGATGCTGAGGATGTGTTTCTGCAGGTTGTGTTACTGGGAGGTGAGTGAAGATGCTGAGGATGGTTTTCTGCAGATTGTGTTATTGGAAGGTTAGGGAAAATGCTGAGGATGGTTTTCTGCAGGTTGAGTTATTGGGAAGTGAGAGGAGATGCTGAGGATGGGTTCTGCAGGTTGTGTTATTGGGAGGTGAGTGGAGATGCTGAGGATGTGTTTCTGCAGGTTGTGTTCTTGGAAGGTTAGGGAAGATGCTGAGGATGGTTTTCTGCAGATTGTGTTATTAGAAGGTTATTGAAGATTCTGAGGATGGGTTCTGCAGGTTGTGTTATTGGGAGGTGAGTTGAGATGCTGAGGATGGGTTTCTGCAGGTTTTTTTATTGGAAGGTTAGTGAAGATGCTGAGGATGGGTTTCTGCAGATTGTGTCATTGGGAGGTTAGGGAAGATGCTGAGGATGGTTTTCTGCAGATTGTGTTATTAGAAGGTTATTGAAGATTCTGAGGATGGGTTTTCTGCAGTTTGTGTTATTGGGAGGTGAGTGAAGATGCTGAGGATGGGTTTCTGCAGGTTTTGTTATTGGAAGATGAGTGGAGATGCTGAGGATGGTTTTCTGCAGATTGTGATATTAGAAGGTTATTGAAGATTCTGAGGATGGGTTTTCTGCAGTTTGTGTTATTGGGAGGTGAGTGAAGATGCTGAGGATGGGTTTCTGCAGGTTGTGTTATTGGAAGGTTAGTGAAGATGCTGAGGATGGTTTTCTGCAGATTGTGTTATTAGAAGGTTATTGAAGATTCTGAGGATGGGTTTTCTGCAGTTTGTGTTATTGGGAGGTGAGTGAAGATGCTGTGGATTGGTTTCTGCAGGTTGTGTTATATGGAGGTGAGTGGAGATGCTGAGGATGGGTTTCTGCAGGTTGTGTCATTGGAAGGTCAGTGGAGATGGTGAGAATGGGGTTCTGCAGGTTGTGTTTTTGGGAGGTGAGTGAAGATGCTGAGGATGGGTTTCGGCAGGTTGTGTTATTGGGAGATGAGTGGAGATGCTGAGGATGGGTTTCTGCAGGTTGTGTTATTGGGAGATGAGTGGAGATGCTGAGGATGGGTTTCTGCAGGTTTGTGTTATTGGGAGGTGAGTGGAGATGCTGAGGATGGGTTTCTGCGGGTTGTGTTATTGGAAGGTGAGTGGAGATGCTGAGGATGGATTTCTGCAGGTAGTGTTATTGGGAGGTGAGTGGAGATGCTGAGGATGGGTTTCTGCAGGTAGTGTTATTGGGAGGTGAGTGGAGATGCTGAGGATGGGTTTCTGCGGGTTGTGTTATTGGGAGGTGAGTGGAGATGCTGAGGATGGGTTTCTGCAGGTTGTGTTATTGGGAGGTGAGTGAAGATGCCGAGAATGCGTTTTTGCAAGTTGTGTTCTTGGGAGGTGAGTGGAGATGCTGAGGATGGGTTTCTGCAGGTTGTGTTATTGGAAGGTTAGTGAAGATGCTGAGGATGGATTTCTGCAGGTTGTGTTATTGGAAGGTGAGTGAAGATGCTGAGGATGGATTTCTGCAGGTTGTGTTATTGGGAGGTGAGTGGAGATGCTGAGGATGGGTTTCTGCAGGTTCTGTTATTGGAATGTGAGTGGAGATGCTGAGGATGGGTTTCTGCAGGTTGTGTTATTGGGAGGTTAGTGGAGATGCTGAGGATGGGTTTCTGCAGGTCGTGTTATTGGGAAGTAAGTGGAGATGCAGAGGATGGGTTTCTGCAGGTCGTTATTGGGACGTAAGTGGAGATGCTGAGGATGGGTTTCTGCAGGTCGTGTTATTGGGAGTTGATGGAGATGCTGAGGATGGGTTTCTGCAGGTTGTGTTATTGGGAGGTGAGAGCAGATGTTGAGGATCGGTTGCTGCTGTTTGTGTTATTGGAAGGATAGTGGCGATGCGGAGGATGGGTTTCTGCAGGTCGTGTTATTGGAAGGTTAGTGAAGATGCTCAGGATGGGTTTCTGCAGGTTGTGTTATTGGGAGGCGAGTGGAGATGCTCAGGATGGGTTTCTGCAGGTTGTGTTATTGGGAGGTGAGTGGAGATGTTGAGGATGAATTTCTGCAGGTTTTGTTATTGGGAGGTGAGTGACGATGCTGAGGATGGATTTCTGCAGGTTGTGTTATTGGGAGGAGAGTGAAGATGCTGAGAATGCGTTTCTGCAGGTTGTGTTATTGGAAGGTGAGTGAAGATGCTGAGGATTGTTTTCTGCAGGTTGTGTTATTTGGAGGCAAGTGGAGATGCACAGGATGGATTCTGCAGGTTGTGTTATTGGGAGGTGAGTGGAGATGCTGAGGATGGGTTTCTGCAGGTTGTGTTATTGGAAGGTTATTGAAGATGCTGAGGAGGGTTTCTGCAGGTTGTGTTATTGGGAGGTGAGTGACGATGCTGAGGATGGATTTCTGCAGGTTGTGTTATTGGGAGGTGAGTGAAGATGCTGAGAATTGTTTTCTGTAGGTTGTGTTATTGGGAGGTAAGTGGAGATGCACAGGATGGATTCTGCAGGTTGTGTTATTGGAAGGTTATTGAAGATGCTGAGGAGGGTTTCTGCAGGTTGTGTTATTGGGAGGTGAGTGACGATGCTGAGGATGGATTTCTGCAGGTTGTGTTATTGGGAGGTGAGTGAAGATGCTGAGAATGCGTTTCTGCAGGTTGTGTTATTGGAAGGTTAGTGAAGATTCTGAGGATGGGTTCTGCAGGTTGTGTTACTGGGAGGTGAGTTGAGATGCTGAGGATGGGTTTCTGCAGGTTGTGTTATTGGAAGGTTAGTGAGGATGCTGAGAATGGGTTTCTGCAGGTTGTGTTTTTGGGCAGTGAGTGAAGATGCTGAGAATGGGTTTCTGCAGGTTGTGTTATTGGGTGTTGAGTCGAGATGTTGAGGATCGGTTTCTGCTGTTTGTGTTTTGGAAGGATAGCGGAGATGCGGAGGATGGGTTTCTGCAGGTTGTGTGATTGGGAGGTGAATGGAGGTGCTGAGGATGGTTTCTGCAGGTTGTGTTATTGGGAGGTGAGTGGAGGTGCTGAGGATGGTTTTCTGCAGGTCGTGTTATTGGAAGGTGACTGGGGATGCTGAGGATGGGTTTCCGCAGGTTGTGTTATTGGGAGGGGAGTGGAGATGCTGAGGATGGGTTTCTGCAGGTTGTGTTATTGGAAGGTGAGTGAAGATGCTGAGGATGGGTTTCTGCAGGTTGTGTTATTGGAAGGTTAGTGAAGATGCTCAGGATGTGTTTCTGCAGGTTGTGTTATTCGGAGGTGAGTGAAGATGCTGAGGATGGGTTTCTGAAGGTTGTGTCATTGGAAGGTCAGTAGAGATGCTGAGGATGGGGTTCTGCAGGTTGTGTTATTGGGAGGTGAGTGGAGATGCTGAGGATGGGTTTCTGCAGGTTGTGTTATTGGGAGGTGAGTGAAGATGCTGAGAATGGGTTTCTGCAGGTTGTGTAATTGGGAGTTATGTGGAAATGATGAGGATGGGTTTCTGCAGGTTGTGTTATTGGAAGAATAGTGAAGATGCTGAGGATGGGTTTCTGCAGGTTGTGTTATTGGGAGGTGAGTGAAGATGCTGAGGATGGGTTTCTGCAGGTTGTGTTATTGGAAGGTTAGTGAAAATGCTGAGGATGGTTTTCTGCAGATTGTGTTATTAGAAGGTTATTGAAGATTCTGAGGATGGGTTTTCTGCAGTTTGTGTTATTGGGAGGTGAGTGAAGATGCTGTGGATTGGTTTCTGCAGGTTGTGTTATATGGAGGTGAGTGGAGATGCTGAGGATGGGTTTCTGCAGGTTGTGTCATTGGAAGGTCAGTGGAGATGGTGAGAATGGGGTTCTGCAGGTTGTGTTATTAGAAGGTTATTGAAGATTCTGAGGATGGGTTTTCTGCAGTTTGTGTTATTGGGAGGTGAGTGAAGATGCTGAGGATGGGTTTCTGAAGGTTTTGTTATTGGAAGATGAGTGGAGATGCTGAGGATGGGTTTCTGCAGGTTGTGTTATTGTGAGGTGATTGGAGATGCTGAGGATGGGTTTCTGCAGGTTGTGTTATTGGGAGGTGAGTGGAGATGCTGAGGATGGGTATCTGCAGGTTGTGTTAATGGAATGTGAGTGGAGATGCTGAGGATGGGTTTCTGCAGGTTGTGTTATTGGGAGGTGAGTGGAGATGCTGAGGATGGGTTTCTGCAGGTTGTGTTATTGGAAGGTTAGTGAAGATGCTGAGGATGTGTTTCTGCAGGTTGTGTTATTGGGAGGTGAGTGAAGATGCTGAGGATGGGTTTCTGCAGGTTGTGTTATTGTGAGGTGATTGGAGATGCTGAGGATGGATTTCTGCAGGTTGTGTTATTGGGAGGTGAGTGGAGATTCTGAGGATGGGTTTCTGCATGTTGTGTTATTGGCAGGTGAGTGAAGATGCTGAGGATGGGTTTCTGCAGATTGTGGTATTGGGAGGTGAGTGAAGATGCTGAGGATGTGTTTCTGCAGGTTGTGTTACTGGGAGGTGAGTGAAGATGCTGAGGATGGTTTTCTGCAGATTGTGTTATTGGAAGGTTAGGGAAAATGCTGAGGATGGTTTTCTGCAGGTTGAGTTATTGGGAAGTGAGAGGAGATGCTGAGGATGGGTTCTGCAGGTTGTGTTATTGGGAGGTGAGTGGAGATGCTGAGGATGTGTTTCTGCAGGTTGTGTTCTTGGAAGGTTAGGGAAGATGCTGAGGATGGTTTTCTGCAGATTGTGTTATTAGAAGGTTATTGAAGATTCTGAGGATGGGTTCTGCAGGTTGTGTTATTGGGAGGTGAGTTGAGATGCTGAGGATGGGTTTCTGCAGGTTTTGTTATTGGAAGGTTAGTGAAGATGCTGAGGATGGGTTTCTGCAGATTGTGTCATTGGGAGGTTAGGGAAGATGCTGAGGATGGTTTTCTGCAGATTGTGTTATTAGAAGGTTATTGAAGATTCTGAGGATGGGTTTTCTGCAGTTTGTGTTATTGGGAGGTGAGTGAAGATGCTGAGGATGGGTTTCTGCAGGTTTTGTTATTGGAAGATGAGTGGCGATGCTGAGGATGGTTTTCTGCAGATTGTGTTATTAGAAGGTTATTGAAGATTCTGAGGATGGGTTTTCTGCAGTTTGTGTTATTGGGAGGTGAGTGAAGATGCTGAGGATGGGTTTCTGCAGGTTGTGTTATTGGAAGGTTAGTGAAGATGCTGAGGATGGTTTTCTGCAGATTGTGTTATTAGAAGGTTATTGAAGATTCTGAGGATGGGTTTTCTGCAGTTTGTGTTATTGGGAGGTGAGTGAAGATGCTGTGGATTGGTTTCTGCAGGTTGTGTTATATGGAGGTGAGTGGAGATGCTGAGGATGGGTTTCTGCAGGTTGTGTCATTGGAAGGTCAGTGGAGATGGTGAGAATGGGGTTCTGCAGGTTGTGTTTTTGGGAGGTGAGTGAAGATGCTGAGGATGGGTTTCGGCAGGTTGTGTTATTGGGAGATGAGTGGAGATGCTGAGGATGGGTTTCTGCAGGTTGTGTTATTGGGAGATGAGTGGAGATGCTGAGGATGGGTTTCTGCAGGTTTGTGTTATTGGGAGGTGAGTGGAGATGCTGAGGATGGGTTTCTGCGGGTTGTGTTATTGGAAGGTGAGTGGAGATGCTGAGGATGGATTTCTGCAGGTAGTGTTATTGGGAGGTGAGTGGAGATGCTGATGATGGGTTTCTGCAGGTAGTGTTATTGGGAGGTGAGTGGAGATGCTGAGGATGGTTTTCTGCAGATTGTGTTATTAGAAGGTTATTGAAGATTCTGAGGATGGGTTCTGCAGGTTGTGTTATTGGGAGGTGAGTTGAGATGCTGAGGATGGGTTTCTGCAGGTTTTGTTATTGGAAGGTTAGTGAAGATGCTGAGGATGGGTTTCTGCAGATTGTGTCATTGGGAGGTTAGGGAAGATGCTGAGGATGGTTTTCTGCAGATTGTGTTATTAGAAGGTTATTGAAGATTCTGAGGATGGGTTTTCTGCAGTTTGTGTTATTGGGAGGTGAGTGAAGATGCTGAGGATGGGTTTCTGCAGGTTTTGTTATTGGAAGATGAGTGGCGATGCTGAGGATGGTTTTCTGCAGATTGTGTTATTAGAAGGTTATTGAAGATTCTGAGGATGGGTTTTCTGCAGTTTGTGTTATTGGGAGGTGAGTGAAGATGCTGAGGATGGGTTTCTGCAGGTTGTGTTATTGGAAGGTTAGTGAAGATGCTGAGGATGGTTTTCTGCAGATTGTGTTATTAGAAGGTTATTGAAGATTCTGAGGATGGGTTTTCTGCAGTTTGTGTTATTGGGAGGTGAGTGAAGATGCTGTGGATTGGTTTCTGCAGGTTGTGTTATATGGAGGTGAGTGGAGATGCTGAGGATGGGTTTCTGCAGGTTGTATCATTGGAAGGTCAGTGGAGATGGTGAGAATGGGGTTCTGCAGGTTGTGTTTTTGGGAGGTGAGTGAAGATGCTGAGGATGGGTTTCGGCAGGTTGTGTTATTGGGAGGTGAGTGAAGATGCTGAGGATGGGTTTCTGAAGGTTTTGTTATTGGAAGATGAGTGGAGATGCTGAGGATGGGTTTCTGCAGGTTGTGTTATTGTGAGGTGATTGGAGATGCTGAGGATGGGTTTCTGCAGGTTGTGTTATTGGGAGGTGAGTGGAGATGCTGAGGATGGGTATCTGCAGGTTGTGTTAATGGAATGTGAGTGGAGATGCTGAGGATGGGTTTCTGCAGGTTGTGTTATTGGGAGGTGAGTGGAGATGCTGAGGATGGGTTTCTGCAGGTTGTGTTATTGGAAGGTTAGTGAAGATGCTGAGGATGTGTTTCTGCAGGTTGTGTTATTGGGAGGTGAGTGAAGATGCTGAGGATGGGTTTCTGCAGGTTGTGTTATTGTGAGGTGATTGGAGATGCTGAGGATGGATTTCTGCAGGTTGTGTTATTGGGAGGTGAGTGGAGATTCTGAGGATGGGTTTCTGCATGTTGTGTTATTGGCAGGTGAGTGAAGATGCTGAGGATGGGTTTCTGCAGATTGTGGTATTGGGAGGTGAGTGAAGATGCTGAGGATGTGTTTCTGCAGGTTGTGTTACTGGGAGGTGAGTGAAGATGCTGAGGATGGTTTTCTGCAGATTGTGTTATTGGAAGGTTAGGGAAAATGCTGAGGATGGTTTTCTGCAGGTTGAGTTATTGGGAAGTGAGAGGAGATGCTGAGGATGGGTTCTGCAGGTTGTGTTATTGGGAGGTGAGTGGAGATGCTGAGGATGTGTTTCTGCAGGTTGTGTTCTTGGAAGGTTAGGGAAGATGCTGAGGATGGTTTTCTGCAGATTGTGTTATTAGAAGGTTATTGAAGATTCTGAGGATGGGTTCTGCAGGTTGTGTTATTGGGAGGTGAGTTGAGATGCTGAGGATGGGTTTCTGCAGGTTTTGTTATTGGAAGGTTAGTGAAGATGCTGAGGATGGGTTTCTGCAGATTGTGTCATTGGGAGGTTAGGGAAGATGCTGAGGATGGTTTTCTGCAGATTGTGTTATTAGAAGGTTATTGAAGATTCTGAGGATGGGTTTTCTGCAGTTTGTGTTATTGGGAGGTGAGTGAAGATGCTGAGGATGGGTTTCTGCAGGTTTTGTTATTGGAAGATGAGTGGCGATGCTGAGGATGGTTTTCTGCAGATTGTGTTATTAGAAGGTTATTGAAGATTCTGAGGATGGGTTTTCTGCAGTTTGTGTTATTGGGAGGTGAGTGAAGATGCTGAGGATGGGTTTCTGCAGGTTGTGTTATTGGAAGGTTAGTGAAGATGCTGAGGATGGTTTTCTGCAGATTGTGTTATTAGAAGGTTATTGAAGATTCTGAGGATGGGTTTTCTGCAGTTTGTGTTATTGGGAGGTGAGTGAAGATGCTGTGGATTGGTTTCTGCAGGTTGTGTTATATGGAGGTGAGTGGAGATGCTGAGGATGGGTTTCTGCAGGTTGTGTCATTGGAAGGTCAGTGGAGATGGTGAGAATGGGGTTCTGCAGGTTGTGTTTTTGGGAGGTGAGTGAAGATGCTGAGGATGGGTTTCGGCAGGTTGTGTTATTGGGAGATGAGTGGAGATGCTGAGGATGGGTTTCTGCAGGTTGTGTTATTGGGAGATGAGTGGAGATGCTGAGGATGGGTTTCTGCAGGTTTGTGTTATTGGGAGGTGAGTGGAGATGCTGAGGATGGGTTTCTGCGGGTTGTGTTATTGGAAGGTGAGTGGAGATGCTGAGGATGGATTTCTGCAGGTAGTGTTATTGGGAGGTGAGTGGAGATGCTGATGATGGGTTTCTGCAGGTAGTGTTATTGGGAGGTGAGTGGAGATGCTGAGGATGGGTTTCTGCGGGTTGTGTTATTGGGAGGTGAGTGGAGATGCTGAGGATGGGTTTCTGCAGGTTGTGTTATTGGGAGGTGAGTGAAGATGCCGAGAATGCGTTTTTGCAAGTTGTGTTCTTGGGAGGTGAGTGGAGATGCTGAGGATGGGTTTCTGCAGGTTGTGTTATTGGAAGGTTAGTGAAGATGCTGAGGATGGATTTCTGCAGGTTGTGTTATTGGAAGGTGAGTGAAGATGCTGAGGATGGGTTTCTGCAGGTTGTGTTATTGGGAGGTGAGTGGAGATGCTGAGGATGGGTTTCTGCAGGTTCTGTTATTGGAATGTGAGTGGAGATGCTGAGGATGGGTTTCTGCAGGTTGTGTTATTGGGAGGTTAGTGGAGATGCTGAGGATGGGTTTCTGCAGGTCGTGTTATTGGGAAGTAAGTGGAGATGCAGAGGATGGGTTTCTGCAGGTCGTTATTGGGACGTAAGTGGAGATGCTGAGGATGGGTTTCTGCAGGTCGTGTTATTGGGAGGTGATGGAGATGCTGAGGATGGGTTTCTGCAGGTTGTGTTATTGGGAGGTGAGAGCAGATGTTGAGGATCGGTTGCTGCTGTTTGTGTTATTGGAAGGATAGTGGCGATGCGGAGGATGGGTTTCTGCAGGTCGTGTTATTGGAAGGTTAGTGAAGATGCTCAGGATGGGTTTCTGCAGGTTGTGTTATTGGGAGGCGAGTGGAGATGCTCAGGATGGGTTTCTGCAGGTTGTGTTATTGGGAGGTGAGTGGAGATGTTGAGGATGAATTTCTGCAGGTTTTGTTATTGGGAGGTGAGTGACGATGCTGAGGATGGATTTCTGCAGGTTGTGTTATTGGGAGGAGAGTGAAGATGCTGAGAATGCGTTTCTGCAGGTTGTGTTATTGGAAGGTGAGTGAAGATGCTGAGGATTGTTTTCTGCAGGTTGTGTTATTTGGAGGTAAGTGGAGATGCACAGGATGGATTCTGCAGGTTGTGTTATTGGGAGGTGAGTGGAGATGCTGAGGATGGGTTTCTGCAGGTTGTGTTATTGGAAGGTTATTGAAGATGCTGAGGAGGGTTTCTGCAGGTTGTGTTATTGGGAGGTGAGTGACGATGCTGAGGATGGATTTCTGCAGGTTGTGTTATTGGGAGGTGAGTGAAGATGCTGAGAATTGTTTTCTGTAGGTTGTGTTATTGGGAGGTAAGTGGAGATGCACAGGATGGATTCTGCAGGTTGTGTTATTGGAAGGTTATTGAAGATGCTGAGGAGGGTTTCTGCAGGTTGTGTTATTGGGAGGTGAGTGACGATGCTGAGGATGGATTTCTGCAGGTTGTGTTATTGGGAGGTGAGTGAAGATGCTGAGAATGCGTTTCTGCAGGTTGTGTTATTGGAAGGTTAGTGAAGATTCTGAGGATGGGTTCTGCAGGTTGTGTTACTGGGAGGTGAGTTGAGATGCTGAGGATGGGTTTCTGCAGGTTGTGTTATTGGAAGGTTAGTGAGGATGCTGAGAATGGGTTTCTGCAGGTTGTGTTTTTGGGCAGTGAGTGAAGATGCTGAGAATGGGTTTCTGCAGGTTGTGTTATTGGGTGTTGAGTCGAGATGTTGAGGATCGGTTTCTGCTGTTTGTGTTTTGGAAGGATAGCGGAGATGCGGAGGATGGGTTTCTGCAGGTTGTGTGATTGGGAGGTGAATGGAGGTGCTGAGGATGGTTTCTGCAGGTTGTGTTATTGGGAGGTGAGTGGAGGTGCTGAGGATGGTTTTCTGCAGGTCGTGTTATTGGAAGGTGACTGGGGATGCTGAGGATGGGTTTCCGCAGGTTGTGTTATTGGGAGGGGAGTGGAGATGCTGAGGATGGGTTTCTGCAGGTTGTGTTATTGGAAGGTGAGTGAAGATGCTGAGGATGGGTTTCTGCAGGTTGTGTTATTGGAAGGTTAGTGAAGATGCTCAGGATGTGTTTCTGCAGGTTGTGTTATTCGGAGGTGAGTGAAGATGCTGAGGATGGGTTTCTGAAGGTTGTGTCATTGGAAGGTCAGTAGAGATGCTGAGGATGGGGTTCTGCAGGTTGTGTTATTGGGAGGTGAGTGGAGATGCTGAGGATGGGTTTCTGCAGGTTGTGTTATTGGGAGGTGAGTGAAGATGCTGAGAATGGGTTTCTGCAGGTTGTGTAATTGGGAGTTATGTGGAAATGCTGAGGATGGGTTTCTGCAGGTTGTGTTATTGGAAGAATAGTGAAGATGCTGAGGATGGGTTTCTGCAGGTTGTGTTATTGGGAGGTGAGTGGAGATGCTGAGGATGGGTTTCTGCAGGTTGTGTTATTGGAAGGTTAGGGAAGATGCTGAGGATGGATTTCTGCAGGTTGTCTTATTGGGAGGTGAGTGGAGATGCTGAGGATGGGTATCTGCAGGTTGTGTAATTGGGAGGTGAGTGAAGATGCTGAGGATGGTTTTCTGCAGGTTGTGTTATTGGGAGGTGAGTGGAGATGCGGAGGATGGGTTTCTGCAGGTTGTGTTATTGGGAGGTGAGTGGAGGTGCTGATGATGGGTTTCTGCAGGTTGTGTTACTGGGAGGTTAGAGAAGATGCTGAGGATGGGTTTCTGCAGGTTGTGTTATTGTGAGGTGAGTGGAGATGCTGAGGATGGGTTTCGGCAGGTTGTGTTACTGGGAGGTGAGTGGAGATGCTGAGGATGGGTTTCTGCAAGTTGTGGTATTGGAAGGTTTGTGAAGATGCTGAGGATGGGTTCCTGCAAGTTGTGTTATTGGAAGATTTTTAAGATGCTGAGGATGGGTTTCTGCAGGTTGTGTTATTGGAAGGTTAGTGTAGATGCTGATGATGGGTTTCAGCAGGTTGTGTTATTGGGCGGTTAGGGAAGGTGCTGAGGATGGGTTTCTGCTGGTTGTGTTATTGGGAGATGAGTGGAAATGCTGAGAATGGGTATCTGCAGGTTTTGTTATTGAGAGGTGAGTGGAGATGCTGAGGATGGGTTTCTGCAGGTTCTGTTATTGGGAGGTTAGGGAAGATGCTGAGAATGGGTTTCTGCAGGTTGTGTTATTGGGACGTGAGTGGAGATGCTGAGAATGGATTTCTGCAGGTTGTGTTATTGGGAGGTGAGTGGAGATGCTGAGGATGGGTTTCTGCAGGTTGTGTTTTTGGGAGGTGAGTGAAGATGCTGAGGATGGGTTTCTGCAGTTTGTGTTATTGGGAGGTGTGTGGAGATGATGAGGATGGGTTTCTGCAGGTTGTGTTATTGGGAGGTGAGTGGAGATGATGAGGATGGGTTTCTGCAGGTTGTGTTATTGGAAGGTGAGTGGAGATGCTGAGGAAGGGTTTCTGCAGGTTGTGTTATTGGGAGGCGAGTGGAGATGCTGAGGATGGGATTCTACAGGTTGTGTTATTGGGAGGTGAGTGGAGATGCTGAGGATGGGTTTCTGCAGGTTGTGTTATTGGAAGGTTAGGGAAGATGCTCAGGACGGGTTTATGCAGATTGTGTTATTGGGAGGTGGGTGAAGATGCTGAGGATGGGTTTCTGCAGGTTGTGTTATTGGGAGGTGAGTGGAGATGCTGAGGATGGGTTTCTGCAGGTCGTGTTATTGGGAGGTGAGTGGAGATGCTGAGGATGGGTTTCTGCAGGTTGTGTTATTGGAAGATGAGTGGAGATGTCGAGGATGGCTTTCTGCAGGTTGTGTTATTGGAAGGTGAGTGGAGATGCTGAGGATGGGTTTCTGCAGGTTGTGTTATTGGAAGATGAGTGAAGATGCTGAGGATGGGTTTCTGCAGGTTGTGTTATTGGAAGGTTAGTGAAGATGCTCAGGATATGTTTCTGCAGGTTGTGTTATTGAGAGGCGATTGGAGATGCAGAGGATGGGTTTCTGCAGGTCGTGTTATTGGGAGGTGAGTGGAGATGCTGAGGATGGGTTTCTGCAGGTTGTGTTATTGGAAGATGAGTGGAGATGTCGAGGATGGCTTTCTGCAGGTTGTGTTATTGGAAGGTGAGTGGAGATGCTGAGGATGGGTTTCTGCAGGTTGTGTTATTGGAAGATGAGTGAGATGCTGAGGATGGGTTTCTGCAGGTTGTGGTATTGGAAGGTTTGTGAAGATGCTGAGGATGGGTTTCTGCAAGTTGTGTTATTGGAAGATTTTTGAAGATGCTGAGGATGGGTTTCTGCAGGTTGTGTTATTGGAAGGTTAGTGTAGATGCTGATGATGGGTTTCAGCAGGTTGTGTTATTGGGCGGTTAGGGAAGGTGCTGAGGATGGGTTTCTGCTGGTTGTGTTATTGGGAGATGAGTGGAAATGCTGAGAATGGGTATCTGCAGGTTTTGTTATTGGGAGGTGAGTGGAGATGCTGGGGATGGGTTTCTGCAGGTTCTGTTATTGGGAGGTTAGGGAAGATGCTGAGAATGGGTTTCTGCAGGTTGTGTTATTGGGACGTGAGTGGAGATGCTGAGAATGGATTTCTGCAGGTTGTGTTATTGGGAGGTGAGTGGAGATGCTGAGGATGGGTTTCTGCAGGTTGTGTTTTTGGGAGGTGAGTGAAGATGCTGAGGATGGGTTCCTGCAGGTTGTGTTATTGGGAGGTGTGTGGAGATGCTGAGGATGGGTTTCAGCAGGTTGTGTTATTGGGAGGTGAGTGGAGATGCTGAGGAAGGGTTTCTGCAGGTTGTGTTATTGGGAGGCGAGTGGAGATGCTGAGGATGGGATTCTACAGGTTGTGTTATTGGGAGGTGAGTGGAGATGCTGAGGATGGGTTTCTGCAGGTTGTGTTATTGGGAGGTGAGTGGAGATGCTGAGGATGGGTTTATGCAGATTGTGTTATTGGGAGGTGGGTGAAGATGCTGAGGATGGGTTTCTGCAAGTCGTGTTATTGGGAGGTGAGTGGAGATGCTGAGGATGGGTTTCTGCAGGTTGTGTTATTGGAAGATGAGTGGAGATGTCGAGGATGGCTTTCTGCAGGTTGTGTTATTGGAAGGTGAGTGGAGATGCTGAGGATGGGTTTCTGCAGGTTGTGTTATTGGAAGATGAGTGAAGATGCTGAGGATGGGTTTCTGCAGGTTGTGTTATTGGGAGGTGAGTGGAGATGCTGAGGATGGGTTTCTGCAGTTTCTTTATTGGAAGATGAGTGGAGATGTCGAGGATGGCTTTCTGCAGGTTGTGTTATTGGAAGGTGAGTGGAGATGCTGAGGATGGGTTTCTGCAGGTTGTGTTATTGGAAGGTGAGTGAAGATGCTGAGGATGGGTTTCTGCAGGTTGTGTTATTGGAAGGTGAGTGAAGATGCTAAGGATGTGTTTCTGCTGGTTGTGTTATTCGGAGGTGAGTGAAGATGCTGAGGATGGGTTTCTGAAGGTCGTGTTATTGGAAGAATAGTGAAGATGCTGAGGATGGGTTTCTGCAGGTTGTGTTATTGGGAGGTGAGTGGAGATGCTGAGGATGGGTTTCTGCAGGTTGTGTTATTGGAAGGTTAGGGAAGATGCTGAGGATGGATTTCTGCAGGTTGTGTTATTGGGAGGTGAGTGGAGATGCTGAGGATGGGTTTCTGCAGGTTGTGTTATTGGAAGGTTAGGGAAGATGCTGAGGATGGATTTCTGCAGGTTGTGTTATTGGGAGGTGAGTGAAGATGCTGAGGACGGGTTTCTGCTGGTTGTCTTATTGGGAGGTGAGTGGAGATGCTGAGGATGGGTATCTGCAGGTTGTGTAATTGGGAGGTGAGTGAAGATGCTGAGGATGGTTTTCTGCAGGTTGTGTTATTGGGAGGTGAGTGGAGATGCGGAGGATGGGTTTCTGCAGGTTGTGTTATTGGGAGGTGAGTGGAGGTGCTGATGATGGGTTTCTGCAGGTTGTGTCACTGGGAGGTTAGAGAAGATGCTGAGGATGGGTTTATGCAGGTTGTGTTATTGTGAGGTGAGTGGAGATTCTGAGGATGGGTTTCGGCAGATTGTGTTACTGGGAGGTGAGTGGAGATGCTGAGGAAGGGTTTCTGCAGGTTGTGTTATTGGGAGGTGAGTGGAGATGCTGAGGATGGGTTTCTGCAGGTTGTGTTATTGGAAGGTGAGTGGAGATGCTGAGGATGGGTTTCTGCAGGTTGTGTTATTGGGAGGCCAGCGGAGATGCAGAGGATGGGTTTCTGCAGGTTGCGTTATTGGGAGGCGAGCGGAGATGCAGAGGATGGGTATCTGCAGGTTGTGTTATTGGAAGGTGAGTGGAGATGCTGAGGATGGGTTCCTGCAGGTTGTGATATTGAGAGGCGAGTGGAGATGCAGAGGATGGGTTTCTGCAGGTTGTGGTATTGGAAGGCTTGTGAAGATGCTGAGGATGGGTTTCTGCAGGTTGTGTTATTGGAAGGTTAGTGTAGATGCTGATGATGGGTTTCAGCAGGTTGTGTTATTGGGCGGTTAGGGAAGGTGCTGAGGATGGGTTTCTGCTGGTTGTGTTATTGGGAGATGAGTGGAAATGCTGAGAATGGGTATCTGCAGGTTTTGTTATTGGGAGGTGAGTGGAGATGCTGAGAATGGGTTTCTGCAGGTTGTGTTATCGGGACGTGAATGGAGATGCTGAGAATGGATTTCTGCAGGTTGTGTTATTGGGAGGTGAGTGAAGATGCTGAGGATGGGTTTCTGCAGGTTGTGTTTTTGGGAGGTGAGTGAAGATGCTGAGGATGCGTTCCTGCAGTTTGTGTTATTGGGAGGTGTGTGGAGATGCTGAGGATAGGTTTCTGCAGGTTATGTTATTGTAAAGAGATGGAGATGCTGAGGATGGGTTTCTGCAGGTTGTGTTATTGGGAGGTGAGTGGAGATGATGAGGATGGGTTTCTGCAGGTTGTGTTATTGGGAGGTGAGTGGAGATGCTGAGGAAGGGTTTCTGTAGGTTGTGTTATTGGGAGGCGAGTGGAGATGCTGAGGATGGGATTCTACAGGTTGTGTTATTGGGAGGTGAGTGGAGATGCTGAGGATGGGTTTCAGCAGGTTGTGTTATTGGAAGGTTAGGGAAGATGCTCAGGACGGGTTTATGCAGATTGTGTTATTGGGAGGTGGGTGAAGATGCTGAGGATGGGTTTCTGCAGGTCGTGTTATTGGGAGGTGAGTGGAGATGCTGAGGATGGGTTTCTGCAGGTTGTGTTATTGGAAGATGAGTGGAGATGTCGAGGATGGCTTTCTGCAGGTTGTGTTATTGGAAGGTGAGTGGAGATGCTGAGGATGGGTTTCTGCAGGTTGTGTTATTGGAAGGTGAGTGAAGATGCTGAGGATGGGTTTCTGCAGGTTGTGTTATTGGAAGGTCAGTAGAGATGCTGAGGATGGGGTTCTGCAGGTTGTGTTATTGGGAGGTGAGTGGAGATGCTGAGGATGTGTTTCTGCAGGTTGTGTTATTGGGAGGTGAGTAAAGATGCTGAGAATGGGTTTCTGCAGGTTGTGTAATTGGGAGTTATGTGGAAATGCTGAGGATGGATTTCTGCAGGTTGTGTTATTGGAAGAATAGTGAAGATGCTCAGGATGGGTTTCTGCAGGTTGTGTTATTGGAAGGTTAGGGAAGATGCTGAGGATGGATTCCTGCAGGTTGTGTTATTGGGAGGTGAGTGAAGATGCTGAGGACGGGTTTCTGCTGGTTGTGTTATTGGGAGGTGAGTGGAGATGCTGAGGATGGGTTTCTGCAGGTTGTGTAATTGGGAGGTGAGTGAAGATGCTGAGGATGGTTTTCTGCAGGTTGTGTTATTGGGAGGTGAGTGGAGATGCGGAGGATGGGTTTCTGCAGGTTGTGTTATTGGGAGGTGAGTGGAGGTGCTGATGATGGGTTTCTGCAGGTTGTGTTACTGGGAGGTTAGAGAAGATGCTGGGTTTCTGCAGGTTGTGTTATTGGGAGGTGAGTGAAGATGCTGAGAATGGGTTTCTGCAGGTTGTGTTATTGGGAGGTGAGTGGAGATGCTGAGGATGGGTTTCTGCAGGTTGTGTTATTAGGAGGTGAGTGGAGATGCTGAGGATGGGCTTCTGCAGGTGGAGATAATGAGGATGGGTTTCTGCAGGTTGTGTTATTGGAAGGTGAGTGAAGATTCTGAGGATGGGTTTCTGCAGGTTGTGTTATTAGGAGGTGAGTGGAGATTCTGAGAATGGGTTTCTGCCGGTTGTGCTATTGGGAGCTGAGTGGAGATGCTGAGGATGGGTTTCTGCAGGTTGTGTTATTCTGAGGTGTGTGAAGATGCTGAGGATGGGTTTCTGCATGTTGTGTTATTGGAAGGTGAGGGAAGATGCTGAGGATGGGTTTCTGCAGATTGTGTAATTGGGAGATGAGTGGAGATGCTGAGGATGGGTTTCTGCAGGTTGTGTTATTGGGAGATGAGTGACGATTCTGAGGATGGGTTTCTGCAGGTTGTGTTATTGGGAGGTGAGTGAAGATGCTGAGGATGCGTTTCTGCAGGTTGTGTTCTTGGGAGGTGAGTGAAGATGCTGAGGATGTGTTTCTGCAGGTTGTGTTATTGGAAGGTCAGTAGAGATGCTGAGAATGGGATTCTGCAGGTTGTGTAATTGGGAGATGAGTGGAGATGCTGAGGATGGGTTTCTGCAGGTTGTGTTATTGGGAGATGAGTGACGATTCTGAGGATGGGTTTCTGCAGGTTGTGTTATTGGGAGGTGAGTGAAGATGCTGAGGATCGGTTTCTGCAGGTTGTGTTCTTGGGAGGTGAGTGAAGATGCTGAGGATGTGTTTCTGCAGGTTGTGTTATTGGAAGGTGAGTGGAGTTGCTGAGGATGGGTTTCTGCAGGTTGTGTTATGGGAAGGTGAGTGAAGATGCTGAGGATGGGTTTCTGCAGGTTGTGCTATTGGAAGGTGAGTGGAGATGCTGAGGATGGGTTTCTGCAGGTTGTGTTATTGGAAGATGAGTGAAGATGCTGAGGATGGGTTTCTGCAGGTTGTGTTATTGGAAGGTTAGTGAAGATGCTCAGGATGTGTTTCTGCAGGTTGTGTTATTGAGAGGCGATTGGAGATGCAGAGGATGGGTTTCTGCAGGTCGTGTTATTGGGAGGTGAGTGGAGATGCTGAGGATGGGTTTCTGCAGCTTGTGTTATTGGAAGATGAGTGGAGATGTCGAGGATGGCTTTCTGCAGGTTGTGTTATTGGAAGGTGAGTGGACATGCTGAGGATGGGTTTCTGCAGGTTGTGTTATTGGAAGATGAGTGGAGGTGCTGATGATGGGTTTCTGCAGGTTGTGTTACTGGGAGGTTAGAGAAGATGCTGGGTTTCTGCAGGTTGTGTTATTGGGAGGTGAGTGAAGATGCTGAGAATGGGTTTCTGCAGGTTGTGTTATTGGGAGGTGAGTGGAGATGCTGAGGATGGGTTTCTGCAGGTTGTGTTATTAGGAGGTGAGTGGAGATGCTGAGGATGGGCTTCTGCAGGTGGAGATAATGAGGATGGGTTTCTGCAGGTTGTGTTATTGGAAGGTGAGTGAAGATTCTGAGGATGGGTTTCTGCAGGTTGTGTTATTAGGAGGTGAGTGGAGATTCTGAGAATGGGTTTCTGCCGGTTGTACTATTGGGAGCTGAGTGGAGATGCTGAGGATGGGTTTCTGCAGGTTGTGTTATTGGGAGGTGAGTGGAGATGCTGAGGATGTGTTTCTGCAGGTTGTGTTATTCGGAGGTGAGTGAAGATGCTGAGGATGGGTTTCTGCATGTTGTGTTATTGGAAGGTGAGTGAAGATGCTGAGGATGGGTTTCTGCAGATTGTGTAATTGGGAGATGAGTGGAGATGCTGAGGATGGGTTTCTGCAGGTTGTGTTATTGGGAGATGAGTGACGATTCTGAGGATGGGTTTCTGCAGGTTGTGTTATTGGGAGGTGAGTGAAGATGCTGAGGATGCGTTTCTGCAGGTTGTGTTCTTGGGAGGTGAGTGAAGATGCTGAGGATGTGTTTCTGCAGGTTGTGTTATTGGAAGGTCAGTAGAGATGCTGAGAATGGGATTCTGCAGGTTGTGTAATTGGGAGATGAGTGGAGATGCTGAGGATGGGTTTCTGCAGGTTGTGTTATTGGGAGATGAGTGACGATTCTGAGGATGGGTTTCTGCAGGTTGTGTTATTGGGAGGTGAGTGAAGATGCTGAGGACTGGTTTCTGCAGGTTGTGTTCTTGGGAGGTGAGTGAAGATGCTGAGGATGTGTTTCTGCAGGTTGTGTTATTGGAAGGTGAGTGGAGTTGCTGAGGATGGGTTTCTGCAGGTTGTGTTATGGGAAGGTGAGTGAAGATGCTGAGGATGGGTTTCTGCAGGTTGTGTTATTGGAAGGTGAGTGGAGATGCTGAGGATGGGTTTCTGCAGGTTGTGTTATTGGAAGATGAGTGAAGATGCTGAGGATGGGTTTCTGCAGGTTGTGTTATTGGAAGGTTAGTGAAGATGCTCAGGATGTGTTTCTGCAGGTTGTGTTATTGAGAGGCGATTGGAGATGCAGAGGATGGGTTTCTGCAGGTCGTGTTATTGGGAGGTGAGTGGAGATGCTGAGGATGGGTTTCTGCAGGTTGTGTTATTGGAAGATGAGTGGAGATGTCGAGGATGGCTTTCTGCAGGTTGTGTTATTGGAAGGTGAGTGGAGATGCTGAGGATGGGTTTCTGCAGGTTGTGTTATTGGAAGATGAGTGAAGATGCTGAGGATGGGTTTCTGCAGGTTGTGGTATTGGAAGGTTTGTGAAGATGCTGAGGATGGGTTTCTGCAAGTTGTGTTATTGGAAGATTTTTGAAGATGCTGAGGATGGGTTTCTGCAGGTTGTGTTATTGGAAGGTTAGTGTAGATGCTGATGATGGGTTTCAGCAGGTTGTGTTATTGGGCGGTTAGGGAAGGTGCTGAGGATGGGTTTCTGCTGGTTGTGTTATTGGGAGATGAGTGGAAATGCTGAGAATGGGTATCGGCAGGTTTTGTTATTGGGAGGTGAGTGGAGATGCTGAGGATGGGTTTCTGCAGGTTCTGTTATTGGGAGGTTAGGGAAGATGCTGAGAATGGGTTTCTGCAGGTTGTGTTATTGGGACGTGAGTGGAGATGCTGAGAATGGATTTCTGCAGGTTGTGTTATTGGGAGGTGAGTGGAGATGCTGAGGATGGGTTTCTGCAGGTTGTGTTATTGGGAGGTGAATGGAGATGATGAGGATGGGTTTCTGCAGGTTGTGTTATTGGGAGGTGAGTGGAGATGCTGAGGAAGGGTTTCTGCAGGTTGTGTTATTGGGAGGCGAGTGGAGATGCTGAGGATGGGATTCTACAGGTTGTGTTATTGGGAGGTGAGTGGAGATGCTGAGGATGGGTTTCTGCAGGTTGTGTTATTGGGAGGTGAGTGGAGATGCTGAGGATGGGTTTATGCAGATTGTGTTATTGGGAGGTGGGTGAAGATGCTGAGGATGGGTTTCTGCAAGTCGTGTTATTGGGAGGTGAGTGGAGATGCTGAGGATGGGTTTCTGCAGGTTGTGTTATTGGAAGATGAGTGGAGATGTCGAGGATGGCTTTCTGCAGGTTGTGTTATTGGAAGGTGAGTGGAGATGCTGAGGATGGGTTTCTGCAGGTTGTGTTATTGGAAGATGAGTGAAGATGCTGAGGATGGGTTTCTGCAGGTTGTGTTATTGGGAGGTGAGTGGAGATGCTGAGGATGGGTTTCTGCAGGTTGTGTTATTGGAAGATGAGTGGAGATGTCGAGGATGGCTTTCTGCAGGTTGTGTTATTGGAAGGTGAGTGGAGATGCTGAGGATGGGTTTCTGCAGGTTGTGTTATTGGAAGGTGAGTGAAGATGCTGAGGATGGGTTTCTGCAGGTTGTGTTATTGGAAGGTTAGTGAAGATGCTCAGGATGTGTTTCTGCTGGTTGTGTTATTCGGAGGTGAGTGAAGATGCTGAGGATGGGTTTCTGAAGGTTGTGTAATTGGGGGATGAGTGGAGATGCTGAGGATGGGTTTCTGCAGGTCGTGTTATTGGGAGGTGAGTGGAGATGCTGAGGATGGGTTTCTGCAGGTTGTGTTATTGGAAGATGAGTGGAGGTGTCGAGGATGGCTTTCTGCAGGTTGTGTTATTGGAAGAATAGTGAAGATGCTGAGGATGGGTTTCTGCAGGTTGTGTTATTGGGAGGTGAGTGGAGATGCTGAGGATGGGTTTCTGCAGGTTGTGTTATTGGAAGATGAGTGAAGATGCTGAGGATGGTTTTCTGCAGGTTGTGTTATTGGGAGGTGAGTGGAGATGCGGAGGATGGGTTTCTGCAGGTTGTGTTATTGGGAGGTGAGTGGAGGTGCTGATGATGGGTTTCTGCAGGTTGTGTCACTGGGAGGTTAGAGAAGATGCTGAGGATGGGTTTATGCAGGTTGTGTTATTGTGAGGTGAGTGGAGATGCTGAGGATGGGTTTCGGCAGATTGTGTTACTGGGAGGTGAGTGGAGATGCTGAGGATGGGTTTCTGCAGGTTGTGTTATTGGAAGGTGAGTGGAGATGCTGAGGATGGGTTTCTGCAGGTTGTGTTATTGGGAGGCCAGCGGAGATGCAGAGGATGGGTTTCTGCAGCTTGCGTTATTGGGAGGCGAGCGGAGATGCAGAGGATGGGTATCTGCAGGTTGTGTTATTGGAAGGTGAGTGGAGATGCTGAGGCTGGGTTCCTGCAGGTTGTGTTATTGAGAGGCGAGTGGAGATGCAGAGGATGGGTTTCTGCAGGTTGTGGTATTGGAAGGCTTGTGAAGATGCTGAGGATGGGTTTCTGCAGGTTGTGTTATTGGAAGGTTAGTGTAGATGCTGATGATGGGTTTCAGCAGGTTGTGTTATCGGGACGTGAATGGAGATGCTGAGGATGGGTTTCTGCTGGTTGTGTTATTGGGAGATGAGTGGAAATGCTGAGAATGGGTATCTGCAGGTTTTGTTATTGGGAGGTGAGTGGAGATGCTGAGAATGGGTTTCTGCAGGTTGTGTTATCGGGACGTGAATGGAGATGCTGAGAATGGATTTCTGCAGGTTGTGTTATTGGGAGGTGAGTGAAGATGCTGAGGATGGGTTTCTGCAGGTTGTGTTTTTGGGAGGTGAGTGAAGATGCTGAGGATGCGTTCCTGCAGTTTGTGTTATTGGGAGGTGTGTGGAGATGCTGAGGATAGGTTTCTGCAGGTTATGTTATTGTAAGGAGATGGAGATGCTGAGGATGGGTTTCTGCAGGTTGTGTTATTGGGAGGTGAGTGGAGATGATGAGGATGGGTTTCTGCAGGTTGTGTTATTGGGAGGTGAGTGGAGATGCTGAGGAAGGGTTTGTGCAGGTTGTGTTATTGGGAGGCGAGTGGAGATGCTGAGGATGGGATTCTACAGGTTGTGTTATTGGGAGGTGAGTGGAGATGCTGAGGATGGGTTTCAGCAGGTTGTGTTATTGGAAGGTTAGGGAAGATGCTCAGGACGGGTTTATGCAGATTGTGTTATTGGGAGGTGGGTGAAGATGCTGAGGATGGGTTTCTGCAGGTCGTGTTATTGGGAGGTGAGTGGAGATGCTGAGGATGGGTTTCTGCAGGTTGTGTTATTGGAAGATGAGTGGAGATGTCGAGGATGGCTTTCTGAAGGTTGTGTTATTGGAAGGTGAGTGGAGATGCTGAGGATGGGTTTCTACAGGTTGTGTTATTGGAAGGTGAGTGAAGATGCTGAGGATGGGTTTCTGCAGGTTGTGTTATTGGAAGGTCAGTAGAGATGCTGAGGATGGGGTTCTGCAGGTTGTGTTATTGGGAGGTGAGTGGAGATGCTGAGGATGTGTTTCTGCAGGTTGTGTTATTGGGAGGTGAGTGAAGATGCTGAGAATGGGTTTCTGCAGGTTTTGTAATTGGGAGTTATGTGGAAATGCTGAGGATGGATTTCTGCAGGTTGTGTTATTGGAAGAATAGTGAAGATGCTGAGGATGGGTTTCTGCAGGTTGTGTAATTGGGAGGTGAGTGAAGATGCTGAGGATGGTTTTCTGCAGGTTGTGTTATTGGGAGGTGAGTGGAGATGCGGCGGATGGGTTTCTGCAGGTTGTGTTATTGGGAGGTGAGTGGAGGTGCTGATGATGGGTTTCTGCAGGTTGTGTTACTGGGAGGTTAGAGAAGATGCTGGGTTTCTGCAGGTTGTGTTATTGGGAGGTGAGTGAAGATGCTGAGAATGGGTTTCTGCAGGTTGTGTTATGGGAAGGTGAGTGAAGATGCTGAGGATGGGTTTCTGCAGGTTGTGTTATTGGAAGGTGAGTGGAGATGCTGAGGATGGGTTTCTGCAGGTTGTGTTATTGGAAGGTTTGTGAAGATGCTGAGGATGGGTTTCTGCAAGTTGTGTTATTGGAAGATTTTTGAAGATGCTGAGAATGGGTTTCTTCAGGTTGTGTTATGGGAAGGTGAGTGAAGATGCTGAGGATGGGTTTCTGCAGGTTGTGTTATTGGAAGGTGAGTGGAGATGCTGAGGATGGGTTTCTGCAGGTTGTGTTATGGGAAGGTGAGTGAAGATGCTGAGGATGGGTTTCTGCAGGTTGTGTTATTGGAAGGTGAGTGGAGATGCTGAGGATGGGTTTCTGCAGGTTGTGTTATTGGAAGATGAGTGAAGATGCTGAGGATGGGTTTCTGCAGGTTGTGTTATTGGAAGGTTAGTGAAGATGCTCAGGATGTGTTTCTGCAGGTTGTGTTATTGAGAGGCGATTGGAGATGCAGAGGATGGGTTTCTGCAGGTCGTGTTATTGGGAGGTGAGTGGAGATGCTGAGGATGGGTTTCTGCAGGTTGTGTTATTGGAAGATGAGTGGAGATGTCGAGGATGGCTTTCTGCAGGTTGTGTTATTGGAAGGTGAGTGGAGATGCTGAGGATGGGTTTCTGCAGGTTGTGTTATTGGAAGATGAGTGAAGATGCTGAGGATGGGTTTCTGCAGGTTGTGGTATTGGAAGGTTTGTGAAGATGCTGAGGATGGGTTTCTGCAAGTTGTGTTATTGGAAGATTTTTGAAGATGCTGAGGATGGGTTTCTGCAGGTTGTGTTATTGGAAGGTTAGTGTAGATGCTGATGATGGGTTTCAGCAGGTTGTGTTATTGGGCGGTTAGGGAAGGTGCTGAGGATGGGTTTCTGCTGGTTGTGTTATTGGGAGATGAGTGGAAATGCTGAGAATGGGTATCTGCAGGTTTTGTTATTGGGAGGTGAGTGGAGATGCTGAGGATGGGTTTCTGCAGGTTCTGTTATTGGGAGGTTAGGGAAGATGCTGAGAATGGGTTTCTGCAGGTTGTGTTATTGGGACGTGAGTGGAGATGCTGAGAATGGATTTCTGCAGGTTGTGTTATTGGGAGGTGAGTGGAGATGCTGAGGATGGGTTTCTGCAGGTTGTGTTATTGGGAGGTGAATGGAGATGATGAGGATAGGTTTCTGCAGGTTGTGTTATTGGGAGGTGAGTGGAGATGCTGAGGAAGGGTTTCTGCAGGTTGTGTTATTGGGAGGCGAGTGGAGATGCTGAGGATGGGATTCTACAGGTTGTGTTATTGGGAGGTGAGTGGAGATGCTGAGGATGGGTTTCTGCAGGTTGTGTTATTGGGAGGTGAGTGGAGATGCTGAGGATGGGTTTATGCAGATTGTGTTATTGGGAGGTGGGTGAAGATGCTGAGGATGGGTTTCTGCAAGTCGTGTTATTGGGAGGTGAGTGGAGATGCTGAGGATGGGTTTCTGCAGGTTGTGTTATTGGAAGATGAGTGGAGATGTCGAGGATGGCTTTCTGCAGGTTGTGTTATTGGAAGGTGAGTGGAGATGCTGAGGATGGGTTTCTGCAGGTTGTGTTATTGGAAGATGAGTGAAGATGCTGAGGATGGGTTTCTGCAGGTTGTGTTATTGGGAGGTGAGTGGAGATGCTGAGGATGGGTTTCTGCAGGTTGTGTTATTGGAAGATGAGTGGAGATGTCGAGGATGGCTTTCTGCAGGTTGTGTTATTGGAAGGTGAGTGGAGATGCTGAGGATGGGTTTCTGCAGGTTGTGTTATTGGAAGGTGAGTGAAGATGCTGAGGATGGGTTTCTGCAGGTTGTGTTATTGGAAGGTTAGTGAAGATGCTCAGGATGTGTTTCTGCTGGTTGTGTTATTCGGAGGTGAGTGAAGATGCTGAGGATGGGTTTCTGAAGGTTGTGTAATTGGGGGATGAGTGGAGATGCTGAGGATGGGTTTCTGCAGGTCGTGTTATTGGGAGGTGAGTGGAGATGCTGAGGATGGGTTTCTGCAGGTTGTGTTATTGGAAGATGAGTGGAGGTGTCGAGGATGGCTTTCTGCAGGTTGTGTTATTGGAAGAATAGTGAAGATGCTGAGGATGGGTTTCTGCAGGTTGTGTTATTGGGAGGTGAGTGGAGATGCTGAGGATGGGTTTCTGCAGGTTGTGTTATTGGAAGGTGAGTGAAGATGCTGAGGATGGGTATCTGCAGGTTGTGTAATTGGGAGGTGAGTGAAGATGCTGAGGATGGTTTTCTGCAGGTTGTGTAATTTGGAGGTGAGTGAAGATGCTGAGGATGGTTTTCTGCAGGTTGTGTTATTGGGAGGTGAGTGGAGATGCGGAGGATGGGTTTCTGCAGGTTGTGTTATTGGGAGGTGAGTGGAGGTGCTGATGATGGGTTTCTGCAGGTTGTGTTACTGGGAGGTTAGAGAAGATGCTGGGTTTCTGCAGGTTGTGTTATTGGGAGGTGAGTGAAGATGCTGAGAATGGGTTTCTGCAGGTTGTGTTATGGGAAGGTGAGTGAAGATGCTGAGGATGGGTTTCTGCAGGTTGTGTTATTGGAAGGTGAGTGGAGATGCTGAGGATGGGTTTCTGCAGGTTGTGTTATTGGAAGGTTTGTGAAGATGCTGAGGATGGGTTTCTGCAAGTTGTGTTATTGGAAGATTTTTGAAGATGCTGAGGATGGGTTTCTGCAGGTTGTGTTATTGGAAGGTTAGTGTAGATGCTGATGATGGGTTTCAGCAGGTTGTGTTATTGGGCGGTTAGGGAAGGTGCTGAGGATGGGTTTCTGCTGGTTGTGTTATTGGGAGATGAGTGGAAATGCTGAGAATGGGTATCTGCAGGTTTTGTTATTGGGAGGTGAGTGGAGATGCTGAGGATGGGTTTCTGCAGGTTCTGTTATTGGGAGGTTAGGGAAGATGCTGAGAATGGGTTTCTGCAGGTTGTGTTATTGGGACGTGAGTGGAGATGCTGAGAATGGATTTCTGCAGGTTGTGTTATTGGGAGGTGAGTGGAGATGCTGAGGATGGGTTTCTGCAGGTTGTGTTATTGGGAGGTGAATGGAGATGATGAGGATGGGTTTCTGCAGGTTGTGTTATTGGGAGGTGAGTGGAGATGCTGAGGAAGGGTTTCTGCAGGTTGTGTTATTGGGAGGCGAGTGGAGATGCTGAGGATGGGATTCTACAGGTTGTGTTATTGGGAGGTGATTGGAGATGCTGAGGATGGGTTTCTGCAGGTTGTGTTATTGGGAGGTGAGTGGAGATGCTGAGGATGGGTTTATGCAGATTGTGTTATTGGGAGGTGGGTGAAGATGCTGAGGATGGGTTTCTGCAAGTCGTGTTATTGGGAGGTGAGTGGAGATGCTGAGGATGGGTTTCTGCAGGTTGTGTTATTGGAAGATGAGTGGAGATGTCGAGGATGGGTTTCTGCAGGTTGTGTTATTGGGAGGTGAGTGGAGATGCTGAGGATGGGTTTCTGCAGGTTGTGTTATTGGAAGATGAGTGGAGATGTCGAGGATGGCTTTCTGCAGGTTGTGTTATTGGAAGGTGAGTGGAGATGCTGAGGATGGGTTTCTGCAGGTTGTGTTATTGGAAGGTGAGTGAAGATGCTGAGGATGGGTTTCTGCAGGTTGTGTTATTGGAAGGTTAGTGAAGATGCTCAGGATGTGTTTCTGCTGGTTGTGTTATTCGGAGGTGAGTGAAGATGCTGAGGATGGGTTTCTGAAGGTTGTGTAATTGGGGGATGAGTGGAGATGCTGAGGATGGGTTTCTGCAGGTCGTGTTATTGGGAGGTGAGTGGAGATGCTGAGGATGGGTTTCTGCAGGTTGTGTTATTGGAAGATGAGTGGAGGTGTCGAGGATGGCTTTCTGCAGGTTGTGTTATTGGAAGAATAGTGAAGATGCTGAGGATGGGTTTCTGCAGGTTGTGTTATTGGGAGGTGAGTGGAGATGCTGAGGATGGGTTTCTGCAGGTTGTGTTATTGGAAGGTGAGTGAAGATGCTGAGGATGGGTATCTGCAGGTTGTGTAATTGGGAGGTGAGTGAAGATGCTGAGGATGGTTTTCTGCAGGTTGTGTAATTGGGAGGTGAGTGAAGATGCTGAGGATGGTTTTCTGCAGGTTGTGTTATTGGGAGGTGAGTGGAGATGCGGAGGATGGGTTTCTGCAGGTTGTGTTATTGGGAGGTGAGTGGAGGTGCTGATGATGGGTTTCTGCAGGTTGTGTTACTGGGAGGTTAGAGAAGATGCTGGGTTTCTGCAGGTTGTGTTATTGGGAGGTGAGTGAAGATGCTGAGAATGGGTTTCTGCAGGTTGTGTTATGGGAAGGTGAGTGAAGATGCTGAGGATGGGTTTCTGCAGGTTGTGTTATTGGAAGGTGAGTGGAGATGCTGAGGATGGGTTTCTGCAGGTTGTGTTATTGGAAGGTTTGTGAAGATGCTGAGGATGGGTTTCTGCAAGTTGTGTTATTGGAAGATTTTTGAAGATGCTGAGAATGGGTTTCTGCAGGTTGTGTTATGGGAAGGTGAGTGAAGATGCTGAGGATGGGTTTCTGCAGGTTGTGTTATTGGAAGGTGAGTGGAGATGCTGAGGATGGGTTTCTGCAGGTTGTGTTATGGGAAGGTGAGTGAAGATGCTGAGGATGGGTTTCTGCAGGTTGTGTTATTGGAAGGTGAGTGGAGATGCTGAGGATGGGTTTCTGCAGGTTGTGTTATTGGAAGATGAGTGAAGATGCTGAGGATGGGTTTCTGCAGGTTGTGTTATTGGAAGGTTAGTGAAGATGCTCAGGATGTGTTTCTGCAGGTTGTGTTATTGAGAGGCGATTGGTGATGCAGAGGATGGGTTTCTGCAGGTCGTGTTTTTGGGAGGTGAGTGGAGATGCTGAGGATGGGTTTCTGCAGGTTGTGTTATTGGAAGATGAGTGGAGATGTCGAGGATGGCTTTCTGCAGGTTGTGTTATTGGAAGGTGAGTGGAGATGCTGAGGATGGGTTTCTGCAGGTTGTGTTATTGGAAGATGAGTGAAGATGCTGAGGATGGGTTTCTGCAGGTTGTGGTATTGGAAGGTTTGTGAAGATGCTGAGGATGGGTTTCTGCAAGTTGTGTTATTGGAAGATTTTTGAAGATGCTGAGGATGGGTTTCTGCAGGTTGTGTTATTGGAAGGTTAGTGTAGATGCTGATGATGGGTTTCAGCAGGTTGTGTTATTGGGCGGTTAGGGAAGGTGCTGAGGATGGGTTTCTGCTGGTTGTGTTATTGGGAGATGAGTGGAAATGCTGAGAATGGGTATCTGCAGGTTTTGTTATTGGGAGGTGAGTGGAGATGCTGAGGATGGGTTTCTGCAGGTTCTGTTATTGGGAGGTTAGGGAAGATGCTGAGAATGGGTTTCTGCAGGTTGTGTTATTGGGACGTGAGTGGAGATGCTGAGAATGGATTTCTGCAGGTTGTGTTATTGGGAGGTGAGTGGAGATGCTGAGGATGGGTTTCTGCAGGTTGTGTTATTGGGAGGTGAATGGAGATGATGAGGATGGGTTTCTGCAGGTTGTGTTATTGGGAGGTGAGTGGAGATGCTGAGGAAGGGTTTCTGCAGGTTGTGTTATTGGGAGGCGAGTGGAGATGCTGAGGATGGGATTCTACAGGTTGTGTTATTGGGAGGTGAGTGGAGATGCTGAGGATGGGTTTCTGCAGGTTGTGTTATTGGGAGGTGAGTGGAGATGCTGAGGATGGGTTTATGCAGATCGTGTTATTGGGAGGTGGGTGAAGATGCTGAGGATGGGTTTCTGCAAGTCGTGTTATTGGGAGGTGAGTGGAGATGCTGAGGATGGCTTTCTGCAGGTTGTGTTATTGGAAGGTGAGTGGAGATGCTGAGGATGGGTTTCTGCAGGTTGTGTTATTGGAAGATGAGTGAAGATGCTGAGGATGGGTTTCTGCAGGTTGTGTTATTGGGAGGTGAGTGGAGATGTCGAGGATGGCTTTCTGCAGGTTGTGTTATTGGAAGGTGAGTGGAGATGCTGAGGATGGGTTTCTGCAGGTTGTGTTATTAGGAGGTGAGTGGAGATGTCGAGGATGGCTTTCTGCAGGTTGTGTTATTGGAAGGTGAGTGGAGATGCTGAGGATGGGTTTCTGCAGGTTGTGTTATTGGAAGGTGAGTGAAGATGCTGAGGATGGGTTTCTGCAGGTTGTGTTGTTGGAAGGTTAGTGAAGATGCTCAGGATGTGTTTCTGCTGGTTGTGTTATTCGGAGGTGAGTGAAGATGCTGAGGATGGGTTTCTGAAGGTTGTGTAATTGGGGGATGAGTGGAGATGCTGAGGATGGGTTTCTGCAGGTCGTGTTATTGGGAGGTGAGTGGAGATGCTGAGGATGGGTTTCTGCAGGTTGTGTTATTGGAAGATGAGTGGAGGTGTCGAGGATGGCTTTCTGCAGGTTGTGTTATTGGAAGAATAGTGAAGATGCTGAGGATGGGTTTCTGCAGGTTGTGTTATTGGGAGGTGAGTGGAGATGCTGAGGATGGGTTTCTGCAGGTTGTGTTATTGGAAGGTGAGTGAAGATGCTGAGGATGGGTATCTGCAGGTTGTGTAATTGGGAGGTGAGTGAAGATGCTGAGGATGGTTTTCTGCAGGTTGTGTTATTGGGAGGTGAGTGGAGATGCGGAGGATGGGTTTCTGCAGGTTGTGTTATTGGGAGGTGAGTGGAGGTGCTGATGATGGGTTTCTGCAGGTTGTGTCACTGGGAGGTTAGAGAAGATGCTGAGGATGGGTTTATGCAGGTTGTGTTATTGTGAGGTGAGTGGAGATGCTGAGGATGGGTTTCGGCAGATTGTGTTACTGGGAGGTGAGTGGAGATGCTGAGGATGGGTTTCTGCAGGTTGTGTTATTGGAAGGTGAGTGGAGATGCTGAGGATGGGTTTCTGCAGGTTGTGTTATTGGGAGGCCAGCGGAGATGCAGAGGATGGGTTTCTGCAGGTTGCGTTATTGGGAGGCGAGCGGAGATGCAGAGGATGGGTATCTGCAGGTTGTGTTATTGGAAGGTGAGTGGAGATGCTGAGGCTGGGTTCCTGCAGGTTGTGTTATTGAGAGGCGAGTGGAGATGCAGAGGATGGGTTTCTGCAGGTTGTGGTATTGGAAGGCTTGTGAAGATGCTGAGGATGGGTTTCTGCAGGTTGTGTTATTGGAAGGTTAGTGTAGATGCTGATGATGGGTTTCAGCAGGTTGTGTTATCGGGACGTGAATGGACATGCTGAGGATGGGTTTCTGCTGGTTGTGTTATTGGGAGATGAGTGGAAATGCTGAGAATGGGTATCTGCAGGTTTTGTTATTGGGAGGTGAGTGCAGATGCTGAGAATGGGTTTCTGCAGGTTGTGTTATCGGGACGTGAATGGAGATGCTGAGAATGGATTTCTGCAGGTTGTGTTATTGGGAGGTGAGTGAAGATGCTGAGGATGGGTTTCTGCAGGTTGTGTTTTTGGGAGGTGAGTGAAGATGCTGAGGATGCGTTCCTGCAGTTTGTGTTATTGGGAGGTGTGTGGAGATGCTGAGGATAGGTTTCTGCAGGTTATGTTATTGTAAGGAGATGGAGATGCTGAGGATGGGTTTCTGCAGGTTGTGTTATTGGGAGGTGAGTGGAGATGATGAGGATGGGTTTCTGCAGGTTGTGTTATTGGGAGGTGAGTGGAGATGCTGAGGAAGGGTTTGTGCAGGTTGTGTTATTGGGAGGCGAGTGGAGATGCTGAGGATGGGATTCTACAGGTTGTGTTATTGGGAGGTGAGTGGAGATGCTGAGGATGGGTTTCAGCAGGTTGTGTTATTGGAAGGTTAGGGAAGATGCTCAGGACGGGTTTATGCAGATTGTGTTATTGGGAGGTGGGTGAAGATGCTGAGGATGGGTTTCTGCAGGTCGTGTTATTGGGAGGTGAGTGGAGATGCTGAGGATGGGTTTCTGCAGGTTGTGTTATTGGAAGATGAGTGGAGATGTCGAGGATGGCTTTCTGCAGGTTGTGTTATTGGAAGGTGAGTGGAGATGCTGAGGATGGGTTTCTGCAGGTTGTGTTATTGGAAGGTGAGTGAAGATGCTGAGGATGGGTTTCTGCAGGTTGTGTTATTGGAAGGTCAGTAGAGATGCTGAGGATGGGGTTCTGCAGGTTGTGTTATTGGGAGGTGAGTGGAGATGCTGAGGATGTGTTTCTGCAGGTTGTGTTATTGGGAGGTGAGTGAAGATGCTGAGAATGGGTTTCTGCAGGTTGTGTAATTGGGAGTTATGTGGAAATGCTGAGGATGGATTTCTGCAGGTTGTGTTATTGGAAGAATAGTGAAGATGCTGAGGATGGGTTTCTGCAGGTTGTGTTATTGGAAGGTTAGGGAAGATGCTGAGGATGGATTTCTGCAGGTTGTGTTATTGGGAGGTGAGTGAAGATGCTGAGGACGGGTTTCTGCTGGTTGTGTTATTGGGAGGTGAGTGGAGATGCTGAGGATGGGTTTCTGCAGGTTGTGTAATTGGGAGGTGAGTGAAGATGCTGAGGATGGTATTCTGCAGGTTGTGTTATTGGGAGGTGAGTGGAGATGCGGAGGATGGGTTTCTGCAGGTTGTGTTATTGGGAGGTGAGTGGAGGTGCTGATGATGGGTTTCTGCAGGTTGTGTTACTGGGAGGTTAGAGAAGATGCTGGGTTTCTGCAGGTTGTGTTATTGGGAGGTGAGTGAAGATGCTGAGAATGGGTTTCTGCAGGTTGTGTTATTGGGAGGTGAGTGGAGATGCTGAGGATGGGTTTCTGCAGGTTGTGTTATTAGGAGGTGAGTGGAGATGCTGAGGATGGGCTTCTGCAGGTGGAGATAATGAGGATGGGTTTCTGCAGGTTGTGTTATTGGAAGGTGAGTGAAGATTCTGAGGATGGGTTTCTGCAGGTTGTGTTATTAGGAGGTGAGTGGAGATTCTGAGAATGGGTTTCTGCCGGTTGTGCTATTGGGAGCTGAGTGGAGATGCTGAGGATGGGTTTCTGCAGGTTGTGTTATTGGGAGGTGAGTGGAGATGCTGAGGATGGGTTTCTGCAGATTGTGTAATTGGGAGATGAGTGGAGATGCTGAGGATGGGTTTCTGCAGGTTGTGTTATTGGGAGATGAGTGACGATTCTGAGGATGGGTTTCTGCAGGTTGTGTTATTGGGAGGTGAGTGAAGATGCTGAGGATGCGTTTCTGCAGGTTGTGTTCTTGGGAGGTGAGTGAAGATGCTGAGGATGTGTTTCTGCAGGTTGTGTTATTGGAAGGTCAGTAGAGATGCTGAGAATGGGATTCTGCAGGTTGTGTAATTGGGAGATGAGTGGAGATGCTGAGGATGGGTTTCTGCAGGTTGTGTTATTGGGAGATGAGTGACGATTCTGAGGATGGGTTTCTGCAGGTTGTGTTATTGGGAGGTGAGTGAAGATGCTGAGGATTGGTTTCTGCAGGTTGTGTTCTTGGGAGGTGAGTGAAGATGCTGAGGATGTGTTTCTGCAGGTTGTGTTATTGGAAGGTGAGTGGAGTTGCTGAGGATGGGTTTCTGCAGGTTTTGTTATGGGAAGGTGAGTGAAGATGCTGAGGATGGGTTTCTGCAGGTTGTGTTATTGGGAGGTGAGTGAAGATGCTGAGGATGGGTTTCTGCAGGTTGTGGTATTGTGAGGTGAGTGAAGATGCTGAGGATGGGTTTCTGCAGGTTGTGTTATTGGGAGGTGAGTGGAGATGCTGAGGATGGGTTTCTGCAGGTTGTGGTATTGGGAGGTTAGTGGAGAAGCTGAGGATGGATTTCTGTAGGTTGTGTTATTGGAATGTGAGTGAAGATGCTGAGGATGGTTTCCTGCAGGTTGTGTTATTGGGAGGTTAGTGAAGATGCTGATGATGGGTTTCTGCAGGTTGTGTTATTGGGAGGTGAGTGAAGATGCTGAGGATGGGTTTCTGCAGGTTGTGTTATTGGAAGGTGAGTGGAGATGCTGAGGATGGGTTTCTGCAGGTTGTGTTATTGGGAGGTTAGTGAAGATGCTGAGAATGGGTTTCTGCAGGTTGTGTTATTGGAAGGTGAGTGGAGATGCTGAGGATGGGTTTCTGCAGGTTGTGTTATTGGGAGGTGAGTGAAGATGCTGAGAATGGGTTTCTGCAGGTTGTGTTATTGGGAGGTTAGTGAAGATGCTGAGAATGGATTTCTGCAGGTTGTGTTATTGGAAGGTGGGTGGAGATGCTGAGGATGGGTTTCTGCAGGTTGTGTTATTGGGAGGTGAGTGAAGATGCTGAGAATGGGTTTCTGCAGGTTGTGTTATTGGGACGTTAGGGAAGATGCTGAGGATTGCTTTCTGCTGATTGTGTTATTGGGACGTAAGTGGAAATGCTGAGGATGGGTTTCTGCAGGTTGTGTTATTGGAAGGATAGTGGAGATGCTGAGGATGGGTTTCTGCAGGTTGTGTTATTGGGAGGTGAGTGAAGATGCTGAGAATGGGTTTCTGCAGGTTGAGTTATTGGATGGATAGTGGAGATGCGGAGGATGGGTTTCTGCAGGTTGTGTTATTGGGAGGTGAGTGCAGGTGCTGAGGATGGGTTTCTGCAGGTCGTATTATTGGAAGGTTAGTGAATATGTTGTGGATGGGTTTCTGCAGGTTGTGTTATTGGAAGATTAGTTAAGGTGCTGAGGATGGGTTCTGCAGGTTGTGTTATTGGAAAGTGAGTGGAGATGCTGAGGATGGGTTTCTGCAGGTTGTGTTATTGGGAGGTGAGTGGAGATGCTGAGGATGGGTTTCTGCAGGTTGTGTTATTGGAAGATTTGTGAAGATGCTGAGGATGGGTTTCTGCAGGTTGTGTTATTGGAAGGTTAGTGAAGATGCTGAGGATGGGATTCTGCAGGTTGTGTTATTGGGAGGTGAGTGGAGATGCTGTGGATGGGTTTCTGCAGTTTGTGTTATTGGGAGGTGAGTGGAGATGCTGAGGATAGGATTCTGCAGGTTGTGTTATTGGGAGGTTAGTGAAGATGTTGGGGATGGGTTTCTGCAGGTTGTGTTATTGGGAGGTGAGTGAAGATGCTGAGGATGGGTTTCTGCAGTTTGTGTTATTGGAAGGTGAGTGAAGACGCTGAGGATGGGTTTCTGCAGGTTGTGTTATTGGAAGGTGAGTGGAGATGCTGAGGATGGGTTTCTGCAGGTTGTGTTATTGGGAGGTTAGTGAAGATGCTGAGAATGGATTTCTGCAGGTTGTGTTATTGGAAGGTGAGTGGAGATGCTGAGGATGGGTTTCTGCAGGTTGTGTTTATTGGGAGGTGAGTGAAGATGCTGAGAATGGGTTTCTGAAGGTTGTGTTATTGGGAGGTTAGTGAAGATGCTGAGAATGGATTTCTGCAGGTTGTGTTATTGGAAGGTGGGTGGAGATGCTGAGGATGGGTTTCTGCAGGTTGTGTTATTGGGAGGTGAGTGAAGAAGCTGAGAATGGGTTTCTGCAGGTTGTGTTATTGGGAGGTTAGGGAAGATGCTGAGGATGGGTTTCTGCAGGTTGTGTTATTGGGAGGTTAGTGGAGATGCTGAGGATGGGTTTCTGCAGGTTGTGTTATTGGGAGGTGAGTGAAGATACTGAGAATGGGTTTCTGCAGGTTGAGTTATTGGAAGGATAGTGGAGATGCGGAGGATGGGTTTCTGCAGGTTGTGTTATTGGAATGTGAGTGCAGGTGCTGAGGATGGGTTTATGCAGGTCGTGTTATTGGAAGGTTAGTGAATATGTTGTGGATGGGTTTCTGCAGGTTGTGTTATTGGAAGATTAGTTAAGGTGCTGAGGATGGGTTCTGCAGGTTGTGTTATTGGAAAGTGAGTGGAGATGCTGAGGATGGGTTTCTGCAGGTTGTGTTATTGGGAGGTGAGTGGAGATGCTGCGGATGGGTTTCTGCAGGTTGTGTTATTGGAAGATTTGTGAAGATTCTGAGGATGGGTTTCTGCAGGTTGTGTTATTGGAAGGTGAGTGGAGATGCTGAGGATGGGTTTCTGCAGGTTGTGTTATTGGGAGGTGAGGGAAGATGCTGAGAATGGGTTTCTGCAGGTTGTGTTATTGGGAGGTTAGTGAAGATGCTGAGAATGGATTTCTGCAGGTTGTGTTATTGGAAGGTGGGTGGAGATGCTGAGGATGGGTTTCTGCAGGTTGTGTTATTGGGAGGTGAGTGAAGATGCTGAGAATGGGTTTCTGCAGGTTGTGTTATTGGGAGGTGAGTGGAGATGCTGAGGATAGGATTTTGCAGGTTGTGTTCTTGGGAGGTTAGTGAAGATGTTGGGGATGGGTTTCTGCAGGTTGTGTTATTGGGAGGTGAGTGAAGATGCTGAGGATGGGTTTCTGCAGTTTGTGTTATTGGAAGGTGAGTGAAGATGCTGAGGATGGGTTTCTGCAGGTTGTGTTATTGGAAGGTGAGTGGAGATACTGAGGATGGGTTTCTGCAGGTTGTGTTATTGGGAGGTGAGTGGAGATGCTGTGGATGGGTTTCAGCAGTTTGTGTTATTGGGAGGTGATTGGAGATGCTGAGGATGGGTTTCTGCAGGTTGTGTGATTGGAAGTTGAGTGGAGATGCTGAGGATGGGTTTCTGCAGGTTGTGTTATTGGGGGGTGAGTGGAGATGCTGAGGATGGGTTTCTGCAGGTTGTGTTATTGGGAGATGAGTGGAGATGCTGAGGATAGGATTCTGCAGGTTGTGTTATTGGGAGGTTAGTGAAGATGTTGGGGATGGGTTTCTGCAGGTTGTGTTATTGGGAGGTGAGTGAAGATGCTGAGGATGGGTTTCTCCAGTTTGTGTTATTGGAAGGTGAGTGAAGATGCTGAGGATGGGTTTCTGCAGGTCGTGTTATTGGAAGGTTAGTGAATATGTTGTGGATGGGTTTCTGCAGGTTGTGTTATTGGAAGATTAGTTAAGGTGCTGAGGATGGGTTCTGCAGGTTGTGTTATTGGAAAGTGAGTGGAGATGCTGAGGATGGGTTTCTGCAGGTTGTGTTATTGGGAGGTGAGTGGAGATGCTGAGGATGGGTTTCTGCAGGTTGTGTTATTGGAAGATTTGTGAAGATGCTGAGGATGGGTTTCTGCAGGTTGTGTTATTGGAAGGTTAGTGAAGATGCTGAGGATGGGATTCTGCAGGTTGTGTTATTGGGAGGTGAGTGGAGATGCTGTGGATGGGTTTCTGCAGTTTGTGTTATTGGGAGGTGAGTGGAGATGCTGAGGATAGGATTCTGCAGGTTGTGTTATTGGGAGGTGAGTGAAGATGTTGGGGATGGGTTTCTGCAGGTTGTGTTATTGGGAGGTGAGTGAAGATGCTGTGGATGGGTTTCTGCAGTTTGTGTTATTGGAAGGTGAGTGAAGATGCTGAGGATGGGTTTCTGCAGGTTGTGTTATTGGAAGGTGAGTGGAGATACTGAGGATGGGTTTCTGCAGGTTGTGTTATTGGGAGGTGAGTGGAGATGCTGTGGATGGGTTTCAGCAGTTTGTGCTATTGGGAGGTGAGTGGAGATGCTGAGGATGGGTTTCTGCAGGTTGTGTTATTGGGAGGTGAGTGGAGATGCTGAGGATGGGTTTCTGCAGGTTGTGTTATTGGAAGTTGAGTGGAGATGCTGAGGATGGGTTTCTGCAGGTTGTGTTATTGGCGGGTGGGTGGAGATGCTGAGGATGGGTTTCTGCAGGTTGTGTTATTGGGAGATGAGTGGAAATGCTGAGAATGTGTACCTGCAGGTTGTGTTATTGGGAGGTTAGGGAAGATGCTGAGGATGGGTTTCTGCAGGTTGTGTTATTGGGAGGCGAGTGGAGATGCAGAGGATGGGTTTCTGCAGGTTGTGTTATTGGAAGGTTTGTGAAATGCTGAGGATGGGTTTCTGCAGGTTGTGTTATTGGAAGGTTAGTGGAGATGCTGAGCATGGGGTTCTGCAGGTTGTGTTATTGGAAGATTTTTGAAGATGCTGAGGATGGGTTTCTGCAGGTTGTGTTATTGGGAGGTGAGTGGAGATGCTGAGGATGGGTTTCTGCAGGTTGTGTTATTGGAAGTTGAGTGGAGATGCTGAGGATGGGTTTCTGCAGGTTGTGTTATTGGGGGGTGAGTGGAGATGCTGAGGATGGGTTTCTGCAGGTTGTGTAATTGGGAGATGAGTGGAGATGCTGAGGATAGGATTCTGCAGGTTGTGTTATTGGGAGGTTAGTGAAGATGTTGGGGATGGGTTTCTGCAGGTCGTGTTATTGGGAGGTGAGTGAAGATGCTGAGGATGGCTTTCTCCAGTTTGTGTTATTGGAAGGTGAGTGAAGATGCTGAGGATGGGTTTCTGCAGGTCGTGTTATTGGAAGGTTAGTGAATATGTTGTGGATGGGTTTCTGCAGGTTGTGTTATTGGAAGATTAGTTAAGGTGCTGAGGATGGGTTCTGCAGGTTGTGTTATTGGAAAGTGAGTGGAGATGCTGAGGATGGGTTTCTGCAGGTTGTGTTATTGGGAGGTGAGTGGAGATGCTGAGGATGGGTTTCTGCAGGTTGTGTTATTGGAAGATTTGTGAAGATGCTGAGGATGGGTTTCTGCAGGTTGTGTTATTGGAAGGTTAGTGAAGATGCTGAGGATGGGATTCTGCAGGTTGTGTTATTGGGAGGTGAGTGGAGATGCTGTGGATGGGTTTCTGCAGTTTGTGTTATTGGGAGGTGAGTGGAGATGCTGAGGATAGGATTCTGCAGGTTGTGTTATTGGGAGGTTAGTGAAGATGCTGTGGATGGGTTTCTGCAGTTTGTGTTATTGGAAGGTGAGTGAAGATGCTGAGGATGGGTTTCTGCAGGTTGTGTTATTGGAAGGTGAGTGGAGATACTGAGGATGGGTTTCTGCAGGTTGTGTTATTGGGAGGTGAGTGGAGATGCTGTGGATGGGTTTCAGCAGTTTGTGCTATTGGGAGGTGAGTGGAGATGCTGAGGATGGGTTTCTGCAGGTTGTGTTATTGGGAGGTGAGTGGAGATGCTGAGGATGGGTTTCTGCAGGTTGTGTTATTGGAAGTTGAGTGGAGATGCTGAGGATGGGTTTCTGCAGGTTGTGTTATTGGCGGGTGGGTGGAGATGCTGAGGATGGGTTTCTGCAGGTTGTGTTATTGGGAGATGAGTGGAAATGCTGAGAATGTGTACCTGCAGGTTGTGTTATTGGGAGGTTAGGGAAGATGCTGAGGATGGGTTTCTGCAGGTTGTGTTATTGGGAGGCGAGTGGAGATGCAGAGGATGGGTTTCTGCAGGTTGTGTTATTGGAAGGTTTGTGAAATGCTGAGGATGGGTTTCTGCAGGTTGTGTTATTGGAAGGTTAGTGGAGATGCTGAGCATGGGTTTCTGCAGGTTGTGTTATTGGAAGATTTTTGAAGATGCTGAGGATGGGTTTCTGCAGGTTGTGTTATTGGAAGTTGAGTGGAGATGCTGAGGATGGGTTTCTGCAGGTTGTGTTATTGGGGGGTGAGTGGAGATGCTGAGGATGGGTTTCTGCAGGTTGTGTTATTGGGAGATGAGTGGAGATGCTGAGGATAGGATTCTGCAGGTTGTGTTATTGGGAGGTTAGTGAAGATGTTGGGGATGGGTTTCTGCAGGTCGTGTTATTGGGAGGTGAGTGAAGATGCTGAGGATGGCTTTCTCCAGTTTGTGTTATTGGAAGGTGAGTGAAGATGCTGAGGATGGGTTTCTGCAGGTCGTGTTATTGGAAGGTTAGTGAATATGTTGTGGATGGGTTTCTGCAGGTTGTGTTATTGGAAGATTAGTTAAGGTGCTGAGGATGGGTTCTGCAGGTTGTGTTATTGGAAAGTGAGTGGAGATGCTGAGGATGGGTTTCTGCAGGTTGTGTTATTGGGAGGTGAGTGGAGATGCTGCGGATGGGTTTCTGCAGGTTGTGTTATTGGAAGATTTGTGAAGATTCTGAGGATGGGTTTCTGCAGGTTGTGTTATTGGAAGGTGAGTGGAGATGCTGAGGATGGGTTTCTGCAGGTTGTGTTATTGGGAGGTGAGGGAAGATGCTGAGAATGGGTTTCTGCAGGTTGTGTTATTGGGAGGTTAGTGAAGATGCTGAGAATGGATTTCTGCAGGTTGTGTTATTGGAAGGTGGGTGGAGATGCTGAGGATGGGTTTCTGCAGGTTGTGTTATTGGGAGGTGAGTGAAGATGCTGAGAATGGGTTTCTGCAGGTTGTGTTATTGGGAGGTGAGTGGAGATGCTGAGGATAGGATTTTGCAGGTTGTGTTCTTGGGAGGTTAGTGAAGATGTTGGGGATGGGTTTCTGCAGGTTGTGTTATTGGGAGGTGAGTGAAGATGCTGAGGATGGGTTTCTGCAGTTTGTGTTATTGGAAGGTGAGTGAAGATGCTGAGGATGGGTTTCTGCAGGTTGTGTTATTGGAAGGTGAGTGGAGATACTGAGGATGGGTTTCTGCAGGTTGTGTTATTGGGAGGTGAGTGGAGATGCTGTGGATGGGTTTCAGCAGTTTGTGTTATTGGGAGGTGATTGGAGATGCTGAGGATGGGTTTCTGCAGGTTGTGTGATTGGAAGTTGAGTGGAGATGCTGAGGATGGGTTTCTGCAGGTTGTGTTATTGGGGGGTGAGTGGAGATGCTGAGGATGGGTTTCTGCAGGTTGTGTTATTGGGAGATGAGTGGAGATGCTGAGGATAGGATTCTGCAGGTTGTGTTATTGGGAGGTTAGTGAAGATGTTGGGGATGGGTTTCTGCAGGTTGTGTTATTGGGAGGTGAGTGAAGATGCTGAGGATGGGTTTCTCCAGTTTGTGTTATTGGAAGGTGAGTGAAGATGCTGAGGATGGGTTTCTGCAGGTCGTGTTATTGGAAGGTTAGTGAATATGTTGTGGATGGGTTTCTGCAGGTTGTGTTATTGGAAGATTAGTTAAGGTGCTGAGGATGGGTTCTGCAGGTTGTGTTATTGGAAAGTGAGTGGAGATGCTGAGGATGGGTTTCTGCAGGTTGTGTTATTGGGAGGTGAGTGGAGATGCTGAGGATGGGTTTCTGCAGGTTGTGTTATTGGAAGATTTGTGAAGATGCTGAGGATGGGTTTCTGCAGGTTGTGTTATTGGAAGGTTAGTGAAGATGCTGAGGATGGGATTCTGCAGGTTGTGTTATTGGGAGGTGAGTGGAGATGCTGTGGATGGGTTTCTGCAGTTTGTGTTATTGGGAGGTGAGTGGAGATGCTGAGGATAGGATTCTGCAGGTTGTGTTATTGGGAGGTGAGTGAAGATGTTGGGGATGGGTTTCTGCAGGTTGTGTTATTGGGAGGTGAGTGAAGATGCTGTGGATGGGTTTCTGCAGTTTGTGTTATTGGAAGGTGAGTGAAGATGCTGAGGATGGGTTTCTGCAGGTTGTGTTATTGGAAGGTGAGTGGAGATACTGAGGATGGGTTTCTGCAGGTTGTGTTATTGGGAGGTGAGTGGAGATGCTGTGGATGGGTTTCAGCAGTTTGTGCTATTGGGAGGTGAGTGGAGATGCTGAGGATGGGTTTCTGCAGGTTGTGTTATTGGGAGGTGAGTGGAGATGCTGAGGATGGGTTTCTGCAGGTTGTGTTATTGGAAGTTGAGTGGAGATGCTGAGGATGGGTTTCTGCAGGTTGTGTTATTGGCGGGTGGGTGGAGATGCTGAGGATGGGTTTCTGCAGGTTGTGTTATTGGGAGATGAGTGGAAATACTGAGAATGTGTACCTGCAGGTTGTGTTATTGGGAGGTTAGGGAAGATGCTGAGGATGGGTTTCTGCAGGTTGTGTTATTGGGAGGCGAGTGGAGATGCAGAGGATGGGTTTCTGCAGGTTGTGTTATTGGAAGGTTTGTGAAATGCTGAGGATGGGTTTCTGCAGGTTGTGTTATTGGAAGGTTAGTGGAGATGCTGAGCATGGGGTTCTGCAGGTTGTGTTATTGGAAGATTTTTGAAGATGCTGAGGATGGGTTTCTGCAGGTTGTGTTATTGGGAGGTGAGTGGAGATGCTGAGGATGGGTTTCTGCAGGTTGTGTTATTGGAAGTTGAGTGGAGATGCTGAGGATGGGTTTCTGCAGGTTGTGTTATTGGGGGGTGAGTGGAGATGCTGAGGATGGGTTTCTGCAGGTTGTGTAATTGGGAGATGAGTGGAGATGCTGAGGATAGGATTCTGCAGGTTGTGTTATTGGGAGGTTAGTGAAGATGTTGGGGATGGGTTTCTGCAGGTCGTGTTATTGGGAGGTGAGTGAAGATGCTGAGGATGGCTTTCTCCAGTTTGTGTTATTGGAAGGTGAGTGAAGATGCTGAGGATGGGTTTCTGCAGGTCGTGTTATTGGAAGGTTAGTGAATATGTTGTGGATGGGTTTCTGCAGGTTGTGTTATTGGAAGATTAGTTAAGGTGCTGAGGATGGGTTCTGCAGGTTGTGTTATTGGAAAGTGAGTGGAGATGCTGAGGATGGGTTTCTGCAGGTTGTGTTATTGGGAGGTGAGTGGAGATGCTGAGGATGGGTTTCTGCAGGTTGTGTTATTGGAAGATTTGTGAAGATGCTGAGGATGGGTTTCTGCAGGTTGTGTTATTGGAAGGTTAGTGAAGATGCTGAGGATGGGATTCTGCAGGTTGTGTTATTGGGAGGTGAGTGGAGATGCTGTGGATGGGTTTCTGCAGTTTGTGTTATTGGGAGGTGAGTGGAGATGCTGAGGATAGGATTCTGCAGGTTGTGTTATTGGGAGGTTAGTGAAGATGCTGTGGATGGGTTTCTGCAGTTTGTGTTATTGGAAGGTGAGTGAAGATGCTGAGGATGGGTTTCTGCAGGTTGTGTTATTGGAAGGTGAGTGGAGATACTGAGGATGGGTTTCTGCAGGTTGTGTTATTGGGAGGTGAGTGGAGATGCTGTGGATGGGTTTCAGCAGTTTGTGCTATTGGGAGGTGAGTGGAGATGCTGAGGATGGGTTTCTGCAGGTTGTGTTATTGGGAGGTGAGTGGAGATGCTGAGGATGGGTTTCTGCAGGTTGTGTTATTGGAAGTTGAGTGGAGATGCTGAGGATGGGTTTCTGCAGGTTGTGTTATTGGCGGGTGGGTGGAGATGCTGAGGATGGGTTTCTGCAGGTTGTGTTATTGGGAGATGAGTGGAAATGCTGAGAATGTGTACCTGCAGGTTGTGTTATTGGGAGGTTAGGGAAGATGCTGAGGATGGGTTTCTGCAGGTTGTGTTATTGGGAGGCGAGTGGAGATGCAGAGGATGGGTTTCTGCAGGTTGTGTTATTGGAAGGTTTGTGAAATGCTGAGGATGGGTTTCTGCAGGTTGTGTTATTGGAAGGTTAGTGGAGATGCTGAGCATGGGTTTCTGCAGGTTGTGTTATTGGAAGATTTTTGAAGATGCTGAGGATGGGTTTCTGCAGGTTGTGTTATTGGAAGTTGAGTGGAGATGCTGAGGATGGGTTTCTGCAGGTTGTGTTATTGGGGGGTGAGTGGAGATGCTGAGGATGGGTTTCTGCAGGTTGTGTTATTGGGAGATGAGTGGAGATGCTGAGGATAGGATTCTGCAGGTTGTGTTATTGGGAGGTTAGTGAAGATGTTGGGGATGGGTTTCTGCAGGTCGTGTTATTGGGAGGTGAGTGAAGATGCTGAGGATGGCTTTCTCCAGTTTGTGTTATTGGAAGGTGAGTGAAGATGCTGAGGATGGGTTTCTGCAGGTCGTGTTATTGGAAGGTTAGTGAATATGTTGTGGATGGGTTTCTGCAGGTTGTGTTATTGGAAGATTAGTTAAGGTGCTGAGGATGGGTTCTGCAGGTTGTGTTATTGGAAAGTGAGTGGAGATGCTGAGGATGGGTTTCTGCAGGTTGTGTTATTGGGAGGTGAGTGGAGATGCTGAGGATGGGTTTCTGCAGGTTGTGTTATTGGAAGATTTGTGAAGATGCTGAGGATGGGTTTCTGCAGGTTGTGTTATTGGAAGGTTAGTGAAGATGCTGAGGATGGGATTCTGCAGGTTGTGTTATTGGGAGGTGAGTGGAGATGCTGTGGATGGGTTTCTGCAGTTTGTGTTATTGGGAGGTGAGTGGAGATGCTGAGGATAGGATTCTGCAGGTTGTGTTATTGGGAGGTTAGTGAAGATGTTGGGGATGGGTTTCTGCAGGTTGTGTTATTGGGAGGTGAGTGAAGATGCTGAGGATGGGTTTCTGCAGTTTGTGTTATTGGAAGGTGAGTGAAGATGCTGAGGATGGGTTTCTGCAGGTTGTGTTATTGGAAGGTGAGTGGAGATACTGAGGATGGGTTTCTGCAGGTTGTGTTATTGGGAGGTGAGTGGAGATGCTGTGGATGGGTTTCAGCAGTTTGTGCTATTGGGAGGTGAGTGGAGATGCTGAGGATGGGTTTCTGCAGGTTGTGTTATTGGAAGTTGAGTGGAGATGCTGAGGATGGGTTTCTGCAGGTTGTGTTATTGGGGGGTGGGTGGAGATGCTGAGGATGGGTTTCTGCAGGTTGTGTTATTGGGAGATGAGTGGAAATGCTGAGAATGTGTATCTGCAGGTTGTGTTATTGGGAGGTTAGGGAAGATGCTGAGGATGGGTTTCTGCAGGTTGTGTTATTGGGAGGCGAGTGGAGATGCAGAGGATGGGTTTCTGCAGGTTGTGTTATTGGAAGGTTTGTGAAGATGCTGAGGATGGGTTTCTGCAGGTTGTGTTATTGGAAGGTTAGTGGAGATGCTGAGCATGGTTTTCTGCAGGTTGTGTTATTGGAAGATTTTTGAAGATGCTGAGGATGGGTTTCTGCAGGTTGTGTTATTGGGAGGTTAGTGTAGATGCTGATGATTGGTTTCTGCAGGTTGTGTTATTGGGCGGTTAGGGATGATGCTGAGGATGGGTTTCTGCAGGTTGTGTTATTGGGAGATGAGTGGAAATGCTGAGAATGGGTATCTGCAGGTTTTGTTATTGAGAGGTGAGTGGAGATGCAGAGGATGGGATTCTGCAGGTTCTATTATTGGGAGGTTAGGGAAGATGCTGAGAATGGGTTTCTGCAGGTTGTGTTATTGGGACGTGAGTGGAGATGCTGAGGATGGATTTCTGCAGGTTGTGTTATTGGGAGGTGAGTGGAGATGCTGAGGATGGGTTTCTGCAGGTTGTGTTATTGGGAGGTGAGTGAAGATGCTGAGGATGCGTTTCTGCAGGTTGTGTTCTTGGGAGGTGAGTGAAGATGCTGAGGATGTGTTTCTGCAGGTTATGTTATTGGAAGGTCAGTCGAGATGCTGAGAATGGGATTCTGCAGGTTGTGTAATTGGGAGATGAGTGGAGATGCTGAGGATGGGTTTCTGCAGGTTGTGTTATTGGGAGATGAGTGACGATTCTGAGGATGGGTTTCTGCAGGTTGTGTTATTGGGAGGTGATTGAAAATGCTGAGGATGCGTTTCTGCAGGTTGTGTTCTTGGGAGGTGAGTGAAGATGCTGAGGATGTGTTTCTGCAGGTTGTGTTATTGGAAGGTGAGTGGAGTTGCTGAGGATGGGTTTCTGCAGGTTGTGTTATGGGAAGGTGAGTGAAGATGCTGAGGATGGGTTTCTGCAGGTTGTGTTATTGGGAGGTGAGTGAAGATGCTGAGGATGGGTTTCTGCAGGTTGTGTTATTGGGAGGTGAGTGAAGATGCTGAGGATGGGTTTCTGCAGGTTGTGGTATTGTGAGGTGAGTGAAGATGCTGAGGATGGGTTTCTGCAGGTTGTGTTATTGGGAGGTTAGTGGAGTTGCTGAGGATGGGTTTCTGCAGGTTGTGTTATTGGGAGGTGAGTGGAGATGCTGAGGATGGGTTTCTGCAGGTTGTGGTATTGGGAGGTTAGTGGAGATGCTGAGGATGGATTTCTGTAGGTTGTGTTATTGGGACGTAAGTGGAAATGCTGAGGATGGGTTTCTGCAGGTTGTGTTATTGGAAGGTTAGTGGAGATGCTGAGGATGGGTTTCTGCAGGTTGTGTTATTGGGAGGTGAGTGAAGATGCTGAGAATGGGTTTCTGCAGGTTGAGTTATTGGAAGGATAGTGGAGATGCGGAGGATGGGTTTCTGTAGGTTGTGTTATTGGGAGGTGAGTGCAGGTGCTGAGGATGGGTTTCTGCAGGTCGTGTTATTGGAAGGTTAGTGAATATGTTGTGGATGGGTTTCTGCAGGTTGTGTTATTGGAAGATTAGTTAAGGTGCTGAGGATGGGTTCTGCAGGTTGAGTTATTGGAAAGTGAGTGGAGATGCTGAGGATGGGTTTCTGCAGGTTGTGTTATTGGGAGGTGAGTGGAGATGCTGAGGATGGGTTTCTGCAGGTTGTGTTATTGGAAGATTTGTGAAGATGCTGAGGATGGGTTTCTGCAGGTTGTGTTATTGGAAGGTTAGTGAAGATGCTGAGGATGGGATTCTGCAGGTTGTGTTATTGGGAGGTGAGTGGAGATGCTGTGGATGGGTTTCTGCAGTTTGTGTTATTGGGAGGTGAGTGGAGATGCTGAGGATAGGATTCTGCAGGTTGTGTTATTGGGAGGTTAGTGAAGATGTTGGGGATGGGTTTCTGCAGGTTGTGTTATTGGGAGGTGAGTGAAGATGCTGAGGATGGGTTTCTGCAGTTTGTGTTATTGGAAGGTGAGTGAAGATGCTGAGGATGGGTTTCTGCAGGTTGTGTTATTGGAAGGTGAGTGGAGATACTGAGGATGGGTTTCTGCAGGTTGTGTTATTGGGAGGTGAGTGGAGATGCTGTGGATGGGTTTCAGCAGTTTGTGCTATTGGGAGGTGAGTGGAGATGCTGAGGATGGGTTTCTGCAGGTTGTGTTATTGGAAGTTGAGTGGAGATGCTGAGGATGGGTTTCTGCAGGTTGTGTTATTGGGGGGTGGGTGGAGATGCTGAGGATGGGTTTCTGCAGGTTGTGTTATTGGGAGATGAGTGGAAATGCTGAGAATGTGTATCTGCAGGTTGTGTTATTGGGAGGTTAGGGAAGATGCTGAGGATGGGTTTCTGCAGGTTGTGTTATTGGGAGGCGAGTGGAGATGCAGAGGATGGGTTTCTGCAGGTTGTGTTATTGGAAGGTTTGTGAAGATGCTGAGGATGGGTTTCTGCAGGTTGTGTTATTGGAAGGTTAGTGGAGATGCTGAGCATGGTTTTCTGCAGGTTGTGTTATTGGAAGATTTTTGAAGATGCTGAGGATGGGTTTCTGCAGGTTGTGTTATTGGGAGGTTAGTGTAGATGCTGATGATTGGTTTCTGCAGGTTGTGTTATTGGGCGGTTAGGGATGATGCTGAGGATGGGTTTCTGCAGGTTGTGTTATTGGGAGATGAGTGGAAATGCTGAGAATGGGTATCTGCAGGTTTTGTTATTGAGAGGTGAGTGGAGATGCAGAGGATGGGATTCTGCAGGTTCTATTATTGGGAGGTTAGGGAAGATGCTGAGAATGGGTTTCTGCAGGTTGTGTTATTGGGACGTGAGTGGAGATGCTGAGGATGGATTTCTGCAGGTTGTGTTATTGGGAGGTGAGTGGAGATGCTGAGGATGGGTTTCTGCAGGTTGTGTTATTGGGAGGTGAGTGAAGATGCTGAGGATGCGTTTCTGCAGGTTGTGTTCTTGGGAGGTGAGTGAAGATGCTGAGGATGTGTTTCTGCAGGTTATGTTATTGGAAGGTCAGTCGAGATGCTGAGAATGGGATTCTGCAGGTTGTGTAATTGGGAGATGAGTGGAGATGCTGAGGATGGGTTTCTGCAGGTTGTGTTATTGGGAGATGAGTGACGATTCTGAGGATGGGTTTCTGCAGGTTGTGTTATTGGGAGGTGATTGAAAATGCTGAGGATGCGTTTCTGCAGGTTGTGTTCTTGGGAGGTGAGTGAAGATGCTGAGGATGTGTTTCTGCAGGTTGTGTTATTGGAAGGTGAGTGGAGTTGCTGAGGATGGGTTTCTGCAGGTTGTGTTATGGGAAGGTGAGTGAAGATGCTGAGGATGGGTTTCTGCAGGTTGTGTTATTGGGAGGTGAGTGAAGATGCTGAGGATGGGTTTCTGCAGGTTGTGTTATTGGGAGGTGAGTGAAGATGCTGAGGATGGGTTTCTGCAGGTTGTGGTATTGTGAGGTGAGTGAAGATGCTGAGGATGGGTTTCTGCAGGTTGTGTTATTGGGAGGTTAGTGGAGTTGCTGAGGATGGGTTTCTGCAGGTTGTGTTATTGGGAGGTGAGTGGAGATGCTGAGGATGGGTTTCTGCAGGTTGTGGTATTGGGAGGTTAGTGGAGATGCTGAGGATGGATTTCTGTAGGTTGTGTTATTGGGACGTAAGTGGAAATGCTGAGGATGGGTTTCTGCAGGTTGTGTTATTGGAAGGTTAGTGGAGATGCTGAGGATGGGTTTCTGCAGGTTGTGTTATTGGGAGGTGAGTGAAGATGCTGAGAATGGGTTTCTGCAGGTTGAGTTATTGGAAGGATAGTGGAGATGCGGAGGATGGGTTTCTGTAGGTTGTGTTATTGGGAGGTGAGTGCAGGTGCTGAGGATGGGTTTCTGCAGGTCGTGTTATTGGAAGGTTAGTGAATATGTTGTGGATGGGTTTCTGCAGGTTGTGTTATTGGAAGATTAGTTAAGGTGCTGAGGATGGGTTCTGCAGGTTGAGTTATTGGAAAGTGAGTGGAGATGCTGAGGATGGGTTTCTGCAGGTTGTGTTATTGGGAGGTGAGTGGAGATGCTGAGGATGGGTTTCTGCAGGTTGTGTTATTGGAAGATTTGTGAAGATGCTGAGGATGGGTTTCTGCAGGTTGTGTTATTGGAAGGTTAGTGAAGATGCTGAGGATGGGATTCTGCAGGTTGTGTTATTGGGAGGTGAGTGGAGATGCTGTGGATGGGTTTCTGCAGTTTGTGTTATTGGGAGGTGAGTGGAGATGCTGAGGATAGGATTCTGCAGGTTGTGTTATTGGGAGGTTAGTGAAGATGTTGGGGATGGGTTTCTGCAGGTTGTGTAATTGGGAGGTGAGTGAAGATGCTGAGGATGGGTTTCTGCAGTTTGTGTTATTGGAAGGTGAGTGAAGACGCTGAGGATGGGTTTCTGCAGGTTGTGTTATTGGGAGGTGAGTGGAGATGCTGAGAATGGGTTTCTGCAGGTTGTGTTATTGGGAGGTTAGTGAAGATGCTGAGAATGGATTTCTGCAGGTTGTGTTATTGGAAGCTGGGTGGAGATGCTGAGGATGGGTTTCTGCAGGTTGTGTTATTGGGAGGTGAGTGAAGATGCTGAGAATGGGTTTCTGCAGGTTGTGTTATTGGGAGGTGAGTGGAGATGCTGAGGATGGGTTTCTGCAGGTTGTGTTATTGGGACGTAAGTGGAAATGCTGAGGATGTGTTTCTGCAGGTTGTGTTATTGGGAGGTTAGTGGAGATGCTGAGCATGGGTTTCTGCAGATTGTGTTATTGGGAGGTGAGTGAAGATGCTGAGAATGGGTTTCTGCAGGTTGAGTTTTTGGAAGGATAGTGGAGATGCGGAGGATGGGTTTCTGCAGGTTGTGTTATTGGGAGGTGAGTGCAGGTGCTGTGGATGGGTTTCTGCAGGTCGTGTTATTGGAAGGTTAGTGAATATGTTGTGGATGGGTTTCTGCAGATTGTGTTATTGGAAGATTAGTTAAGGTGCTGAGGATGTGTTCTGCAGGTTGTGTTATTGGAAAGTGAGTGGAGATGCTGAGGATGGGTTTCTGCAGGTTGTGTTATTGGGAGGTGAGTGGAGATGCTGAGGATGGGTTTCTGCAGGTTGTGTTATTGGAAGATTTGTGAAGATGCTTTGGATGGGTTTCTGCAGGTTGTGTTATTGGAAGGTGAGTGGAGATGCTGAGGATGGGTTTCTGCAGGTTGTGTTATTGGGAGGTGAGTGAAGATGCTGAGAATGGGTTTCTGCAGGTTGTGTTATTGGGAGGTTAGTGAAGATGCTGAGAATGGATTTCTGCAGGTTGTGTTATTGGAAGGAGGATGGAGATGCTGAGGATGGGTTTCTGCAGGTTGTGTTATTGGGAGGGGAGTGAAGATGCGGAGAATGGGTTTCTGCAGGTTGTGTTATTGGGAGGTGAGTGGAGATGCTGAGGATAGGATTCTGCAGGTTGTGTTATTGGGAGGTCAGTGAAGATGTTGGGGATGGGTTTCTGCAGGTTGTGTTATTGGGAGCTGAGTGAAGATGCTGAAGATGGGTTTCTGCAGTTTGTGTTATTGGAACGTGAGTGAAGATGCTGAGGATGGGTTTCTGCAGGTTGTGTTATTGGAAGGTGACTGGAGATACTGAGGATGGGTTTCTGCAGGTTGTGTTATTGGGAGGTGAGTGGAGATGCTGTGGATGGGTTTCAGCAGTTAGTGTTATTGGGATGTGAGTGGAGATGCTGAGGATGGGTTTCTGCAGGTTGTGTGATTGGAAGTTGAGTGGAGATGCTGAGGATGGGTTTCTGCAGGTTGTGTTATTGGGGGGTGAGTGGAGATGCTGAGGATGGGTTTCTGCAGGTTGTGTTATTGGGAGATGAGTGGAGATGCTGAGGATAGGATTCTGCAGGTTATGTTATTGGGAGGTTAGTGAAGATGTTGGGGATGGGTTTCTGCAGGTTGTGTTATTGGGAGGTGAGTGAAGATGCTGAGGATGGGTTTCTCCAGTTTGTGTTATTGGAAGGTGAGTGAAGATGCTGAGGATGGGTTTCTGCAGGTCGTGTTATTGGAAGGTTAGTGAATATGTTGTGGATGGGTTTCTGCAGGTTGTGTTATTGGAAGATTAGTTAAGGTGCTGAGGATGGGTTCTGCAGGTTGTGTTATTGGAAAGTGAGTGGAGATGCTGAGAATGGGTTTCTGCAGGTTGAGTTATTGGAAGGATAGTGGAGATGCGGAGGATGGGTTTCTGCAGGTTGTGTTATTGGGAGGTGAGTGCAGGTGCTGAGGATGGGCTTCTGCAGGTCGTGTTATTGGAAGGTTAGTGAATATGTTGTGGATGGGTTTCTGCAGGTTGTGTTATTGGAAGATTAGTTAAGGTGCTGAGGATGGGTTCTGCAGGTTGAGTTATTGGAAAGTGAGTGGAGATGCTGAGGATGGGTTTCTGCAGGTTGTGTTATTGGGAGGTGAGTGGAGATGCTGAGGATGGGTTTCTGCAGGTTGTGTTATTGGAAGATTTGTGAAGATGCTGAGGATGGGTTTCTGCAGGTTGTGTTATTGGAAGGTTAGTGAAGATGCTGAGGATGGGATTCTGCAGGTTGTGTTATTGGGAGGTGAGTGGAGATGCTGTGGATGGGTTTCTGCAGTTTGTGTTATTGGGAGGTGAGTGGAGATGCTGAGGATAGGATTCTGCAGGTTGTGTTATTGGGAGGTTAGTGAAGATGTTGGGGATGGGTTTCTGCAGGTTGTGTTATTGGGAGGTGAGTGAAGATGCTGAGGATGGGTTTCTGCAGTTTGTGTTATTGGAAGGTGAGTGAAGACGCTGAGGATGGGTTTCTGCAGGTTGTGTTATTGGAAGGTGAGTGGAGATGCTGAGAATGGGTTTCTGCAGGTTGTGTTATTGGGAGGTTAGTGAAGATGCTGAGAATGGATTTCTGCAGGTTGTGTTATTGGAAGGTGGGTGGAGATGCTGAGGATGGGTTTCTGCAGGTTGTGTTATTGGGAGGTGAGTGAAGATGCTGAGAATGGGTTTCTGCAAGTTGAGTTATTGGAAGGATAGTGGAGATGCGGAGGATGGGTTTCTGCAGGTTGTGTTATTGGGAGGTGAGTGCAGGTGCGGTGGATGGGTTTCTGCAGGTCGTGTTATTGGAAGGTTAGTGAATATGTTGTGGATGGGTTTCTGCAGATTGTGTTATTGGAAGATTAGTTAAGGTGCTGAGGATGTGTTCTGCAGGTTGTGTTATTGGGAGGTGAGTGAAGATGCTGAGGATGGGTTTCTGCAGGTTGTGTTATTGGGAGGTGAGTGGAGGTGCTGAGGATGGGTTTCTGCAGGTTGTGTTATTGGGAGGTGAGTGGAGATGCTGAGGATGGGTTTCTGCAGGTTGTGTTATTGGAAGATTTGTGAAGATGCTAAGGATGGGTTTCTGCAGGTTGTGTTATTGGAAGGTGAGTGGAGATGCTGAGGATGGGTTTCTGCAGGTTGTGTTATTGGGAGGTGAGTGAAGATGCTGAGAATGGGTTTCTGCAGGTTGTGTTATTGGGAGGTTAGTGAAGATGCTGAGAATGGATTTCTGCAGGTTGTGTTATTGGAAGGTGGGTGGAGATGCTGAGGATGGGTTTCTGCAGGTTGTGTTATTGGGAGGTGAGTGAAGATGCGGAGAATGGGTTTCTGCAGGTTGTGTTATTGGGAGGTGAGTGGAGATGCTGAGGATAGGATTCTGCAGGTTGTGTTATTGGGAGGTCAGTGAAGATGTTGGGGATGGGTTTCTGCAGGTTGTGTTATTGGGAGGTGAGTGAAGATGCTGAGGATGGGTTTCTGCAGTTTGTGTTATTGGAAGGTGAGTGAAGATGCTGAGGATGGGTTTCTGCAGGTTGTGTTATTGGAAGGTGACTGGAGATACTGAGGATGGGTTTCTGCAGGTTGTGTTATTGGGAGGTGAGTGGAGATGCTGTGGATGGGTTTCAGCAGTTTGTGTTATTGGGAGGTGAGTGGAGATGCTGAGGATGGGTTTCTGCAGGTTGTGTGATTGGAAGTTGAGTGGAGATGCTGAGGATGGGTTTCTGCAGGTTGTGTTTTTGGGGGGTGAGTGGAGATGCTGAGGATGGGTTTCTGCAGGTTGTGTTATTGGGAGATGAGTGGAGATGCTGAGGATAGGATTCTGCAGGTTGTGTTATTGGGAGGTTAGTGAAGATGTTGGGGATGGGTTTCTGCAGGTTGTGTTATTGGGAGGTGAGTGAAGATGCTGAGGATGGGTTTCTCCAGTTTGTGTTATTGGAAGGTGAGTGAAGATGCTGAGGATGGGTTTCTGCAGGTCGTGTTATTGGAAGGTTAGTGAATATGTTGTGGATGGGTTTCTGCAGGTTGTGTTATTGGAAGATTAGTTAAGGTGCTGAGGATGGGTTCTGCAGGTTGTGTTATTGGAAAGTGAGTGGAGATGCTGAGGATGGGTTTCTGCAGGTTGTGTTATTGGGAGGTGAGTGGAGATGCTGAGGATGGGTTTCTGCAGGTTGTGTTATTGGAAGATTTGTGAAGATGCTGAGGATGGGTTTCTGCAGGTTGTGTTATTGGAAGGTTAGTGAAGATGCGGAGGATGGGATTCTGCAGGTTGTGTTATTGGGAGGTGAGTGGAGATGCTGTGGATGGGTTTCTGCAGTTTGTGTTATTGGGAGGTGAGTGGAGATGCTGAGGATAGGGTTCTGCAGGTTGTGTTATTGGGAGGTTAGTGAAGATGTTGGGGATGGGTTTCTGCAGGTTGTGTTATTGGGAGGTGAGTGAAGATGCTGAGGATGGGTTTCTGGAGTTTGTGTTATTGGAAGGTGAGTGAAGATGCTGAGGATGGGTTTCTGCAGGTTGTGTTATTGGAAGGTGAGTGGAGATACTGAGGATGGGTTTCTGCAGGTTGTGTTATTGGGAGGTGAGTGGAGATGCTGTGGATGGGTTTCAGCAGTTTGTGCTATTGGGAGGTGAGTGGAGATGCTGAGGATGGGTTTCTGCAGGTTGTGTTATTGGAAGTTGAGTGGAGATGCTGAGGATGGGTTTCTGAAGGTTGTGTTATTGGGGGGTGGGTGGAGATGCTGAGGATGGGTTTCTGCAGGTTGTGTTATTGGGAGATGAGTGGAAATGCTGAGAATGTGTATCCGCAGGTTGTGTTATTGGGAGGTTAGGGAAGATGCTGAGGATGGGTTTCTGCAGGTTGTGTTATTGGGAGGCGAGTGGAGATGCAGAGGATGGGTTTCTGCAGGTTGAGTTATTGGAAGATTTTTGAAGACGCTGAGGATGGGTTTCTGCAGGTTGTGTTATTGGAAGTTGAGTGGAAATGCTGAGGATGGGTTTCTGCAGGTTGTGTTATTGGGGGGTGAGTGGAGATGCTGAGGATGGGTTTCTGCAGGTTGTGTTACTGGGAGATGAGTGGAGATGCTGAGGATAGGATTCTGCAGTTTGTGTTATTGGGAGGCGAGTGGAGATGCAGAGGATGGGTTTCTGCAGGTTGTGTTATTGGAAGGTTTGTGAAGATGCTGAGGATGGGTTTCTGCAGGTTGTGTTATTGGAAGATTAGTGGAGATGCTGAGCATGGGTTTCTGCAGGTTGTGTTATTGGATGATTTTTGAAGATGCTGAGGATGGGTTTCTGCAGGTTGTGTTATTGGGAGGTTAGTGTAGATGCTGATGATGGGTTTCTGCAGGTTGTGTTATTGGGCAGTTAGGGAAGATGCTGAGGATGGGTTTCTGCAGGTTGTGTTATTGGGAGATGAGTGGAAATGCTGAGAATGGGTATCTGCAGGTTTTGTTATTGGGAGGTGAGTGAAGATGCTGAGGATGGGTTTCTGCAGGTTGTGTTATTGGGAGGTGAGTGAAGATGCTGAGGATGGGTTTCTGCAGGTTGTGGTATTGTGAGGTGAGTGAAGATGCTGAGGATGGGTTTCTGCAGGTTATGTTATTGGGAGGTTAGTGGAGTTGCTGAGGATGGGTTTCTGCAGGTTGTGTTATTGGGAGGTGAGTGGAGATGCTGAGGATGGGTTTCTGCAGGTTGTGGTATTGGGAGGTTAATGGAGATGCTGAGGATGGATTTCTGTAGGTTGTGTTATTGGGACGTAAGTGGAAATGCTGAGGATGGGTTTCTGCAGGTTGTGTTATTGGAAGGTTAGAGGAGATGCTGAGGATGCGTTTCTGCAGGTTGTGTTATTGGGAGGTGAGTGAAGATGCTGAGAATGGGTTTCTGCAGGTTGAGTTATTGGAAGGATAGTGGAGATGCGGAGGATGGTTTTCTGCAGGTTGTGTTATTGGGAGGTGAGTGCAGGTGCTGAGGATGGGCTTCTGCAGGTCGTGTTATTGGAAGGTTAGTGAATATGTTGTGGATGGGTTCCTGCAGGTTGTGTTATTGGAAGATTAGTTAAGGTGCTGAGGATGGGTTCTGCAGGTTGAGTTATTGGAAAGTGAGTGGAGATGCTGAGGATGGGTTTCTGCAGGTTGTGTTATTGGGAGGTGAGTGGAGATGCTGAGGATAGGATTCTGCAGGTTGTGTTATTGGGAGGTTAGTGAAGATGTTGGGGATGGGTTTCTGCAGGTTGTGTTATTGGGAGGTGAGTGAAGATGCTGAGGATGGGTTTCTGCAGTTTGTGTTATTGGAAGGTGAGTGAAGACACTGAGGATGGGTTTCTGCAGGTTGTGTTATTGGAAGGTGAGTGGAGATGCTGAGAATGGGTTTCTGCAGGTTGTGTTATTGGGAGGTTAGTGAAGATGCTGAGAATGGATTTCTGCAGGTTGTGTTATTGGAAGGTGGGTGGAGATGCTGAGGATGGGTTTCTGCAGGTTGTGTTATTGGGAGGTGAGTGGAGATGCTGAGGATGGGTTTCTGCAGGTTGTGTTATTGGAAGGTGGGTGGAGATGCTGAGGATGGGTTTCTGCCGGTTGTGTTATTGGGAGATGAGTGGAAATGCTGAGAATGGGTTTCTGCAGGTTGCGTTATTGGGAGGTTAGGGAAGATGCTGAGGATGGGTTTCTGCAGGTTGTGTTATTGGGACGTAAGTGGAAATGCTGAGGATGTGTTTCTGCAGGTTGTGTTATTGGGAGGTTAGTGGAGATGCTGAGCATGGGTTTCTGCAGGTTGTGTTATTGGGAGGTGAGTGAAGATGCTGAGAATGGGTTTCTGCAGGTTGAGTTATTGGAAGGATAGTGGAGATGCGGAGGATGGGTTTCTGCAGGTTGTGTTATTGGGAGGTGAGTGAATATGTTGTGGATGGGTTTCTGCAGATTGTGTTATTGGAAGATTAGTTAAGGTGCTGAGGATGTGTTCTGCAGGTTGTGTTATTGGAAAGTGAGTGGAGATGCTGAGGATGGGTTTCTGCAGGTTGTGTTATTGGGAGGTGAGTGGAGATGCTGAGGATGGGTTTCTGCAGGTTGTGTTATTGGGAGGTGAGTGGAGATGCTGAGGATGGGTTTCTGCAGGTTGTGTTATTGGAAGATTTGTGAAGATGCTAAGGATGGGTTTCTGCAGGTTGTGTTATTGGAAGGTGAGTGGAGATGCTGAGGATGGGTTTCTGCAGGTTGTGTTATTGGGAGGTGAGTGAAGATGCTGAGAATGGGTTTCTGCAGGTTGTGTTATTGGGAGGTTAGTGAAGATGCTGAGAATGGATTTCTGCAGGTTGTGTTATTGGAAGGTGGGTGGAGATGCTGAGGATGGGTTTCTGCAGGTTGTGTTATTGGAAGATTTGTGAAGATGCTAAGGATGGGTTTCTGCAGGTTGTGTTATTGGAAGGTGAGTGGAGATGCTGAGGATGGGTTTCTGCAGGTTGTGTTATTGGGAGGTGAGTGAAGATGCTGAGAATGGGTTTCTGCAGGTTGTGTTATTGGGAGGTTAGTGAAGATGCTGAGAATGGATTTCTGCAGGTTGTGTTATTGGAAGGTGGGTGGAGATGCTGAGGATGGGTTTCTGCAGGTTGTGTTATTGGAAGATTTGTGAAGATGCTAAGGATGGGTTTCTGCAGGTTGTGTTATTGGGAGGTGTGTGAAGATGCTGTGGATGGGTTTCTGCAGGTCGTGTTATTGGAAGGTTAGTGAATATGTTGTGGATGGGTTTCTGCAGATTGTGTTATTGGAAGATTAGTTAAGGTGCTGAGGATGTGTTCTGCAGGTTGTGTTATTGGAAAGTGAGTGGAGATGCTGAGGATGGGTTTCTGCAGGTTGTGTTATTGGGAGGTGAGTGGAGATGCTGAGGATGGGTTTCTGCAGGTTGTGTTATTGGGAGGTGAGTGGAGATGCTGAGGATGGGTTTCTGCAGGTTGTGTTATTGGAAGATTTGTGAAGATGCTAAGGATGGGTTTCTGCAGGTTGTGTTATTGGAAAGTGAGTGGAGATGCTGAGGATGGGTTTCTGCAGGTTGTGTTATTGGGAGGTGAGTGAAGATGCTGAGAATGGGTTTCTGCAGGTTGTGTTATTGGGAGGTTAGTGAAGATGCTGAGAATGGATTTCTGCAGGTTGTGTTATTGGAAGGTGGGTGGAGATGCTGAGGATGGGTTTCTGCAGGTTGTGTTATTGGGATGTGAGTGAAGATGCGCAGAATGGGATTCTGCAGGTTGTGTTATTGGGAGGTGAGTGGAGATGCTGAGGATAGGATTCTGCAGGTTGTGTTATTGGGAGGTCAGTGAAGATGTTGGGGATGGGTTTCTGCAGGTTGTGTTATTGGGAGGTGAGTGAAGATGCTGAGGATGGGTTTCTGCAGTTGTGTTATTGGAAGGTGAGTGAAGATGCTGAGGATGGGTTTCTGCAGGTTGTGTTATTGGAAGGTGACTGGAGATACTGAGGATGGGTTTCTGCAGGTTGTGTTATTGGGAGGTGAGTGGAGATGCTGTGGATGGGTTTCAGCAGTTTGTGTTATTGGGAGGTGAGTGGAGATGCTGAGGATGGGTTTCTGCAGGTTGTGTGATTGGAAGTTGAGTGGAGATGCTGAGGATGGGTTTCTGCAGGTTGTGTTATTGGGGGGTGAGTGGAGATGCTGAGGATGGGTTTCTGCAGGTTGTGTTATTGGGAGATGAGTGGAGATGCTGAGGATGGGTTTCTGCAGGTCGTGTTATTGGAAGGTTAGTGAATATGTTGTGGATGGGTTTCTGCAGGTTGTGTTATTGGAAGATTAGTTAAGGTGCTGAGGATGGGTTCTGCAGGTTGTGTTATTGGAAAGTGAGTGGAGATGCTGAGGATGGGTTTCTGCAGGTTGTGTTATTGGGAGGTGAGTGGAGATGCTGAGGATGGGTTTCTGCAGGTTGTGTTATTGGAAGATTTGTGAAGATGCTGAGGATGGGTTTCTGCAGGTTGTGTTATTGGAAGGTTAGTGAAGATGCGGAGGATGGGATTCTGCAGGTTGTGTTATTGGGAGGTGAGTGGAGATGCTGTGGATGGGTTTCTGCAGTTTGTGTTATTGGGAGGTGAGTGGAGATGCTGAGGATAGGATTCTGCAGGTTGTGTTATTGGGAGGTTAGTGAAGATGTTGGGGATGGGTTTCTGCAGGTTGTGTTATTGGGAGGTGAGTGAAGATGCTGAGGATGGGTTTCTGGAGTTTGTGTTATTGGAAGGTGAGTGAAGATGCTGAGGATGGGTTTCTGCAGGTTGTGTTATTGGAAGGTGAGTGGAGATACTGAGGATGGGTTTCTGCAGGTTGTGTTATTGGGAGGTGAGTGGAGATGCTGTGGATGGGTTTCAGCAGTTTGTGCTATTGGGAGGTGAGTGGAGATGCTGAGGATGGGTTTCTGCAGGTTGTGTTATTGGACGTTGAATGGAGATGCTGAGGATGGGTTTCTGCAGGTTGTGTTATTGGGGGGTGGGTGGAGATGCTGAGGATGGGTTTCTGCAGGTTGTGTTATTGGGAGATGAGTGGAAATGCTGAGAATGTGTATCCGCAGGTTGTGTTATTGGGAGGTTAGGGAAGATGCTGAGGATGGGTTTCTGCAGGTTGTGTTATTGGGAGGCGAGTGGAGATGCAGAGGATGGGTTTCTGCAGGTTGAGTTATTGGAAGATTTTTGAAGATGCTGAGGATGGGTTTCTGCAGGTTGTGTTATTGGAGGTTGAGTGGAAATGCTGAGGATGGGTTTCTGCAGGTTGTGTTATTGGGGGGTGAGTGGAGATGCTGAGGATGGGTTTCTGCAGGTTGTGTTACTGGGAGATGAGTGGAGATGCTGAGGATAGGATTCTGCAGGTTGTGTTATTGGGAGGTTGGTGAAGATGCTGAGGATGGGTTTCTCCAGTTTGTGTTATTGGAAGGTGAGTGAAGATGCTGAGGATGGGTTTCTCCAGTTTGTGTTATTGGAAGGTGAGTGAAGATGCTGAGGATGGGTTTCTGCAGGTCGTGTTATTGGAAGGTTAGTGAATATGTTGTGGATGGGTTTCTGCAGGTTGTGTTATTGGAAGATTAGTTAAGGTGCTGAGGATGGGTTCTGCAGGTTGTGTTATTGGAAAGTGAGTGGAGATGCTGAGGATGGGTTTCTGCAGGTTGTGTTATTGGGAGGTGTGGAGATGCTGAGGATGGGTTTCTGCAGGTTGTGTTATTGGAAGATTTGTGAAGATGCTGAGGATGGGTTTCTGCAGGTTGTGTTATTGGAAGGTTAGTGAAGATGCTGAGGATGGGTTTCTGCAGTTTGTGTTATTGGGAGGTGAGTGGAGATGCTGAGGATAGGATTCTGCAGGTTGTGTTATTGGGTGGTTAGTGAAGATGTTGCGGATGGGTTTCTGCAGGTTGTGTTATTGGGAGGTGAGTGAAGATGCTGAGGATGGGTTTCTGCAGTTTGTGTTATTGGAAGTTGAGTGAAGATGCTGAGGATGGGTTTCTGCAGGTTGTGTTATTGGAAGGTGAGTGGAGATACTGAGGATGGGTTTCCGCAGGTTGTGTTATTGGGAGGTGAGTGGAGATGCTGTGGATGGGTTTCAGCAGTTTGTGCTATTGGAAGGTGAGTGGAGATGCTGAGGATGGGTTTCTGCAGGTTGTGTTATTGGAAGTTGAGTGGAGATGCTGAGGATGGGTTTCTGCAGGTTGTGTTATTGGGGGGTGGGTGGAGATGCTGAGGATGGGATTCTGCAGGTTGTGTTATTGGAAGATGAGTGGAAATGCTGAGAATGTGTATCTGCAGGTTGTGTTATTGGGAGGTTAGGGAAGATGCTGAGGATGGGTTTCTGCAGGTTGTGTTATTGGAAGATTAGTGGAGATGCTGAGCATGGGTTTCTGCAGGTTGTGTTATTGGATGATATTTGAAGATGCTGAGGATGGGTTTCTGCAGGTTGTGTTATTGGGAGGTTAGTGTAGATGCTGATGATGGGTTTCTGCAGGTTGTGTTATTGGGCGGTTAGGGAAGATGCTGAGGATGGGTTACTGCAGGTTGTGTTATTGGGAGATGAGTGGAAATGCTGAGAATGGGTATCTGCAGGTTGTGTTGTTGGGAGGTGAGTGGAGATGCAGAAGATGGGTTTCTGCAGGTTCTATTATTGGGAGGTTAGGGAAGATGCTGAGAATGGGTTTCTGCAGGTTGTGTTATTGGGACGTGAGTGGAGATGCTGAGGATGGATTTCTGCAGGTTGTGTTATTGGGAGTTGAGTGGAGATGCTGACGATGGGTTCCTGCAGTTTGTGTTATTGGGAGGTGTGTGGAGATGCTGAGGATAGGTTTCTGCAGGTTATGTTATTGTAAGGAGATGGAGATGCTGAGGATGGGTTTCTGCAGGTTGTGTTATTGGGAGGTGAGTGGTGATGCTGAGGATGGGTTTCTGCAGGTTGTGTTATTGGGAGATGAGTGACGATTCTGAGGATGGGTTTCTGCAGGTTGATTTATTGGGAGGTGAGTGAAGATGCTGAGGATGCGTTTCTGCAGGTTGTGTTCTTGGGAGGTGAGTGAAGATGCTGAGGATATGTTTCTGCAGGTTGTGTTATTGGAAGGTCAGTAGAGATGCTGAGAATGGGATTCTGCAGGTTGTGTAATTGGGAGATGAGTGGAGATGCTGAGGATGGGTTTCTGCAGGTTGTGTTATTGGGAGATGAGTGACGATTCTGAGGATGGGTTTCTGCAGGTTGTGTTATTGGGAGGTGATTGAAGATGCTGAGGATGGGTTCTGCAGGTTGTGTTATTGGAAAGTGAGTGGAGATGCTGAGGATGGGTTTCAGCAGGTTGTGTTATTGGGAGGTGAGTGGAGATGCTGAGGATGGGTTTCTGCAGGTTGTGTTATTGGAAGGTGAGTGGAGATGCTGAGGATGGGTTTCTGCAGGTTGTGTTATTGGGAGGTTAGTGAAGATGCTGAGAATGGGTTTCTGCAGGTTGTGTTATTGGAAGGTGAGTGGAGATGCTGAGGAGGGGTTTCTGCAGCTTGTGTTATTGGGAGGTGAGTGAAGATGCTGAGAATGGGTTTCTGCAGGTTGTGTTATTGGGATGTTAGTGAAGATGCTGAGAATGGGTTTCTGCAGGTTGAGATATTGGAAGTTGAGTGGAGATGCTGAGGATGGGTTTCTGCAGGTTGTGTTATTGGGAGGTGAGTGAAGATGCTGAGAATGGGTTTCTGCAGGTTGTGTTACTGGAAGGTGAGTGGAGATGCTGAGGATGGGTTTCCTTCAGCACGGCCTGGAGCCTGACACCAGAGTGTGGATGGTGCTGTCAAACCTGATATAACAAGGAGCTGGTTACAGAATGGTGTCGCCTCCTTCAGCACAGCCTGGAGCCTGACACCAGGCTGTGGGTGGGCCTGCCAAATCTGATATATCACGGTGCTGGTTACAGAACGATGTTGCCTCCTTCAGCACGGCCTGGAGCCTTACACCAGGCTGTGGATGGTCCTGTCAAATCTGATATAACAAGGAGCTGGTTTCAGAACTGTGTCGCCTCCTTCAGCACGGCCTGGAGCCTGACACCAGGCTGTGGATGGTCCTGTCAAATCTGATATAACAAGGAGCTGGTTACAGAACGGTGTCGCCTCCTTCAGCACGGCCTGGAGCCTGACACCAGGCTTTGGATGGTCCTGTCAAATCTGATATAACAAGGAGCTGGTTACACAACGGTGTCACCTCCTTCAGCACGGCCTGGAGCCTGACACCAGGCTGTGGATGGTCCTGTCAAATCTGATATAACAAGGAGCTGGTTACAGAACGGTGTCGCCTCCATCAGCACGGCCTGGAGCCTGACACCAGCCTGTGGATGGGCCTGTCAAATCTGATATAACAAGGAGCTGGTTTCAGAACTGTGTCGCCTCCTTCAGCACGGCCTGGAGCCTGACACCAGTCTGTGGATGGTCCTGTCAAATCTGATATAACAAGGTGCTGGTTACAGAACGGTGTCACCTCCTTCAGCACGGCCTGGAGCCTGACACCAGGCTGTGGATGGTCCTGTCAAATCTGATATAACACGGAGCTGTTTACAGAACGGTGTCACCACCTTCAGCACGGCCTGGAGCCTGACACCAGGCGGTGGATGGTCCTGTCAAATCTGATAGAACAAGGAGCTGGTTACAGAACGGTGTCGCCTCCTTCAGCACGGCCTGGTGCCTGACACCAGGCTGTGGATGGTCATGACAAATCTGATAGAACAAGGAGCTGGTTACAGAACGGTGTCGCCTCCTTCAGCACGGCCTGGAGCCTGACACCAGGCTGTGGATGCTCCTGTCAAATCTGATATAACAAGGAGCTGTTTCCAGAACGATGTCGCCTCCTTCAGCACGGCCTGATGCCTGACACCAGGCTGTGGATGGTCCTGTCAAATCTGATATAACAAGGAGCTGGTTACAGAACGGTGTCGCCTCCTTCAGCACGGCCTGGAGCCTGACGCCATGCTGTGGATGGTCCTGTCAAATCTGATATAACACGGAGCTTGTTACAGAACGGTGTCGCCTCCTTCAGCACGGCCTGGAGCCTGACACCAGGCTGTGGATGGTCCTGTCAAATCTGATACAACAAGGAGCTGGTTACAGAACGGTGTCGCCTCCTTCAGTACGGCCTGGAGCCTGACGCCATGCTGTGGATGGTCCTGTCAAATCTGATACAACAAGGAGCTGGTTACAGAACGGTGTCACCTCCTTCATCACGGCCTGGAGCCTGACACCAGGCTGTGGATGGTCCTGTCAAATCTGATATAACAAGGAGCTGGTTACTGAACGGTGTCACCTCCTTCAGCACGGCCTGGAGCCTGACACCAGGCTGTGGATGGTCCTGTCAAATCTGATATAACAAGGAGCTGGATACAGAACGGTGTCGCCTCCTTCAGCACGGCCTGGAGCCTGACACCAGGCTGTGGATGGTCCTGTCAAATCTGATATAACAAGGTTCTGGTTACAGAACGGTGTCACCTCCTTCAGCACGGCCTAGAGCCTGACACCAGACTGTGGATGGTCCTGTCAAATCTGACATAACAAGGAGCTGGTTACAGAACGGTGTCGCCTCCTTCAGCACGGCCTGCAGCCTGACACCAGGCTGTGGATGGTCCTGTCAAATCTGATATAACAAGGAGCTGGTTACAGAACGGTGTCACCTCCTTCAGCACGGCCTGGAGCCTGACACCAGGCTGTGGATGGTCCTGTCAAATCTGATATAACAAGGTGCTGGTTACAGAACGGTGTCGCCTCCTTCAGCACGGCCTGGAGCCTGACACCAGGCTGTGGATGGTCCTGTCAAATCTGATACAACAAGGTGCTGGTTACAGAACGGTGTCGCCTCCTTCAGCACGGCCTGGAGCCTGACACCAGGCTGTGGATGGTCCTGTCAAATCTGATATAACAAGGAGCTGGTTACAGAACGGTGTCGCCTCCTTCAGCGCGGCCTGGAGCCTGACACCAGGCTGTGGATGGGCCTGTCAAATCTGATATAACACGGAGCTGGTTACAGAACGGTGTCGCCTCCTTCAGCACGGCCTGGAGACTGACACCAGGCTGTGGATGGGCCTGTCAAATCTGATATAACAAGGAGCTGGTTACAGAACGGTGTCGCCTCCTTCAGCAGGGCCTGGAGCCTGACAGCAGGCTATGGATGGTCCTGTCAAATCTGATATAACAAGGTGCTGGTTACAGAACGGTGTCGCCTCCTTCAGCACGGCCTGGAGCCTGACACCAGGGTGTGGATGGTCCTGTCAAATCTTTTACAACAAGGAGCTCGTTACAGAACGGTGTCGCCTCCTTCAGCACGGCCTGGAGCCTGACACCAGGCTGTGGATGGGCCTGTCAAATCTGATATAACAAGGAGCTGGTTTCTGAACGGTGTCGCCTCCTTCAGCACGGCCTGGAGCCTGACACCAGGCTGTGGTTGGTCTTGTCAAATCTGATATAACAAGGAGCTGGTTACAGAACGGTGTCGCCTCCTTCAGCACGGCCTGGAGCCTGACACCAGGCTGTGGGTGGTCCCGTCAAATCTGATATAACACGGAGCTGGTTACAGAACGATGTCGCCTCCTTCAGCACGGCCTGGAGCCTGACACCAGGCTGTGGATGGTCCTGTCAAAACCGATATAACAAGGAGCTCGTTACAGAACGGTGTCGCCTCCTTCAGCACGGCCTGGAGCCTGACACCAGGCTGTGGATGGTCCTGTCAAATCTGATACAACAAGGTGCTGGTTACAGAACGGTGTCACCTCCTTCAGCACGGCCTGGAGCCTGACACCAGCCTGTGGATGGTCCTTTCAAATCTGACATAACAAGGAGCTGGTTACAGAACGGTGTCGCCTCCTTCAGCACGGCCTGGAGCCTGACACCAGGCTGTGGATGGTCTTGTCAAATCTGATATAACAAGGAGCTGGTTACAGAACGGTGTCGCCTCCTTCAGCACGGCCTGGAGCCTGACACCAGGCTGTGGATGGTCCTGTCAAATCTGATATAACAAGGAGCTGGTTACAGAACGGTGTCGCCTCCTTCAGCACGGCCTGGAGCCTGACACCAGGCTGTGGATGGTCCTGTCAAATCAGATACAACAAGGAGCTGGTTACAGAACGGTGTCGCCTCCTTCGGCACGGTCTGGAGCCTGACACCAGGCTGTGAATGGTCCTGTGAAATCTGATATAACAAAGAGCTGGTTACAGAACGGTGTCGCCTCCTTCAGCACGGACTGGAGCCTGACACCAGGCTGTAGATGGTCCTGTCAAACCTGATATAACAAGGAGCTGGTTACAGAACGGTGTCACCTCCTTCAGCACGGCCTGGAGACTGACACCAGGCTGTGGATGGTCCAGTCAAATCTGATATAACATGGAGCTGGTTACAGAACGGTGACACCTCCATCAGCACGGCCTGGAGTCTGACACCAGGCTGTGGATGGTCCTGTCAAATCTGATATAACAAGGAGCTCGTTACAGAACGGTGTCGCCTCCTTCAGCACGGCCTGGAGCCTGACACCAGGCTGTGGATGGTCCTGTCAAATCTGATAGAACAAGGTGCTGGTTACAGAACGGTGTCGCCTCCTTCAGCATGGCCTGGAGCCTGACACCAGCCTGTGGATGGGCCTGTCAAATCTGATATAACAAGGAGCTGGTTTCAGAACGGTGTCGCCTCCTTCAGCACGGCCTGGAGCCTGACACCAGGCTGTGGATGGTCCTGTCAAATCTGATATAACAAGGAGCTGGTTACAGAACGGTGTCGCCTCCTTCAGCACGGCCTGGAGCCTGACACCAGAGTGTGGATGGTCCTGTCAAATCTGATATAACAAGGTGCTGGTTACAGAACGCTGTCGCCTCCTTCAGCACGGCCTGGAGCCTGACACCAGGCTGTGGATGGTCCTGTCAAATCTGATATAACAAGGAGCTGGTTACAGAACGGTGTCGCCTCCTTCAGCACGGCCTGGAGCCTGACACCAGGCTGTGGGTGGTCCTGTCAAATCTGATATAACAAGGAGCTGGTTACAGAACGGTGTCACCTCCTTCAGCACGGCCTGGAGCCTGACACCAGGCTGTGGATGGTCCCGTCAAATCTGATATAACAAGGAGCTGGTTACAGAACGGTGTCGCCTCCTTCAGCACGGCCTGGAGCCTGACACCAGGCTGTGGGTGGTCCCGTCAAATCTGATATAACACGGAGCTGGTTACAGAACGATGTCGCCTCCTTCAGCACGGCCTGGAGCCTGACACCAGGCTGTGGATGGTCCTGTCAAATCTGATATAACAAGGAGCTCGTTACAGAACGGTGTCACCTCCTTCAGCATGGCCTGGAGACTGACACCAGGCTGTGGATGGTCCTTTCAAATCTGACATAACAAGGAGCTGGTTACAGAACGGTGTCGCCTCCTTCAGCACGGCCTGGAGCCTGACACCAGGCTGTGGATGGTCTTGTCAAATCTGATATAACAAGGAGCTGGTTACAGAACGGTGTCGCCTCCTTCAGCACGGCCTGGAGCCTGACACCAGGCTGTGGATGGTCCTGTCAAATCTGATATAACAAGGAGCTGGTTACAGAACGGTGTCGCCTCCTTCAGCACGGCCTGGAGCCTGACAACAGGCTGTGGATTGTCCTGTCAAATCAGATACAACAAGGAGCTGGTTACAGAACGGTGTCGCCTCCTTCGGCACGGCCTGGAGCCTGACACCAGGCTGTGAATGGTCCTGTGAAATCTGATATAACAAAGAGCTGGTTACAGAACGGTGTCGCCTCCTTCAGCACGGACTGGAGCCTGACACCAGGCTGTAGATGGTCCTGTCAAACCTGATATAACAAGGAGCTGGTTACAGAACTGTGTCACCTCCTTCAGCACGGCCTGGAGCCTGACACCAGGCTGTGGATGGTCCTGTCAAATCTGATATAACAAGGAGCTCGTTACAGAACGGTGTCGCCTCATTCAGCACGGCCTGGAGCCTGACACCAGGCTGTGGATGGTCCTGTCAAATCTGATATAACAAGGAGCAGGTTACAGAACGGTGTCGCCTCCTTCAGCACGGCCTGGAGCCTGACACCAGGCTGTGGATGGTCCTGTCAAATCTGATAGAACAAGGTGCTGGTTACAGAACGGTGTCGCCTCCTTCAGCACGGCCTGGAGCCTGACACCAGGCGGTGGATGGTCCTGTCAAATCTGATATAACAAGGTGCTGGTTACAGAACGGTGTCGCCTCCTTCAGCACGGCCTGGAACCTGACACCAGGCTGTGGATGGTCCTGTCAAAACTGATATAACAAGGAGCTGGTTTCAGAACGGTGTCGCCTCCTTCAGCACGGCCTGGAGCCTGACACCAGGCTGTGGGTGGTCCTGTCAAATCTGATATAACAAGGAGCTGGTTACAGAACGGTGTCGCCTCCTTCAGCACGGCCTGGAGCCTGACACCAGGCTGTGGGTGGTCCCGTCAAATCTGATATAACACGGAGCTGGTTACAGAACGATGTCGCCACCTTCAGCACGGCCTGGAGCCTGACACCAGGCTGTGGATGGTCCTGTCAAATCTGATATAACAAGGAGCTCGTTACAGAACGGTGTCACCTTCTTCAGCACGGCCTGGAGCCTGACACCAGGCTGTGGATGGTCCTTTCAAATCTGACAGAACAAGGAGCTGGTTACAGAACGGTGTCGCCTCCTTCAGCACGGCCTGGAGCCTGACGCCATGCTGTGGATGGTCCTGTCAAATCTGATATAACACGGAGCTGGTTACAGTACGGTGTCGCCTCCTTCAGCACGGCCTGGAGCCTGACACCTGGCTGTGGATGGTCCTTTCAAATCTGATATAACAAGGAGCTGGTTACAGAACGGTGTTGCCTCCTTCAGCACGGCCTGGAGCCTGACGCCATGCTGTGGCTGGTCCTGTGAAATTTGATATAACACGGAGCTGGTTACAGAACGGTGTCGCCTCCTTCAGCACGGCCTGGAGCCTGACACCAGGCTGTGGATGGTCCTGTCAAATCTGATATAACAAGGAGCTGGTTACAGAACGGTGTCGCCTCCTTCAGCACGGCCTGGAGCCTGACACCAGGCTGTGGATGGTCCTGTCAAATCTGATATAACAAGGAGCTGGTTACAGAACGGTGTCACCTCCTTCAGCACGGCCTGGAGCCTGACACCAGGCTGTGGATGGTCCTGTCAAATCTGATATAACAAGGAGCTGGTTACAGACCGGTGTCGCCTCCCTCAGCACGGCCTGGAGCCTGACACCAGGCTGTGGATGGTCCCTGTCAAATCTGATACAACAAGGAGCTGGTTACAGAACGGTGTCGCCTCCTTCAGCACGGCCTGGAGCCTGACACCAGGCTGTGGATGGTCCTGTCAAATCTGATATAACAAGGAGCTGGTTACAGAACGGTGTCACCTCCTTCAGCACGGCCTGGAGCCTGACACCAGGCTGTGGATGGTCCTGTCAAATCTGATATAACAAGGAGCTGGTTACAGAACGGTGTCGCCTCCTTCAGCACGGCCTGGAGCCGGACACCAGGCTGTGGATGGTCCTGTCAAATCTGATATAACAAGGAGCTGGTTACAGAACGGTGTCGCCTCCTTCAGCACGGGCTGGAGCCTGACACCAGGCTGTGGATGGTCCTGACAAATCTGATAGAACAAGGAGCTTGTTACAGAATGGTGTCGCCTCCTTCAGCACGGCCTGGAGCCTGACACCAGGCTGTGGATGGTCCTGTCAAACCTGATATAACAAGGAGCTGGTTACAGAACGGTGTCGCCTCCTTCAGCATGGCCTGGAGCCTGACACCAGGCTGTGGATGGTCCTGTCAAATCTGATACAACAAGGAGCTGGTTACAGAACGGTGTCACCTCCTTCAGCACAGCCTGGAGCCTGACACCAGGATGTGGATGGTCCTGTCAAATCTGATACAACAAGGTGCTGGTTACAGAACGGTGTCACCTCCTTCAGCACGGCCTGGAGCCTGACACCAGGCTGTGGATGGTCCTGTCAAATCTGATATAACAAGGGGCTGGTTACAGAAAGGTGTCGCCTCCTTCAGCACGGCCTGGAGCCTGACACCAGGCTGTGGATGGTCTTGTCAAATCTGATATAACAAGGAGCTGGTTACAGAACGGTGTCGCCTCCTTCAGCAAGGCGTGGAGCCTTACACCAGGCTGTGGATGGTCCTGTCAAATCAGATACAACAAGGAGCTGGTTACAGAACGGTGTCGCCTCCTTCGGCACGGCCTGGAGCCTGACACCAGGCTGTGAATGGTCCTGTCAAATCTGATATAACAAAGAGCTGGTTACAGAACGGTGTCGCCTCCTTCAGCACGGACTGGAGCCTGACACCAGGCTGTAGATGGTCCTGTCAAACCTGACATAACAAGGAGCTGGTTACAGAACGGTGTCACCTCCTTCAGCACGGACTGGAGCCTGACACCAGGCTGTGGATGGTCCTGTCAAACCTGATATAACAAGGAGCTGGTTACAGACCGGTGTCACCTCCTTCAGCACGGCCTGGAGCCTGACACCAGGCTGTGGATGGTCCTGTCAAATCTGATATAACAAGGAGCTGGTTACAGACCGGTTTCACCTCCTTCAGCACGGCCTGGAGTCTGGCAGCAGGCTGTGGATGGTCCTGTCAAATCTGATATAACAAGGAGCTGGTTACAGAACGGTGACACCTCCTTCAGCACGGCCTGGAGCCTGACACCAGGCTGTGGATGGTCCTGTCAAATCTGATAGAACAAGGTGCTGGTTACAGAACGGTGTCGCCTCCTTCAGCATGGCCTGGAGCCTGACACCAGGCTGTGGATGGTCCTGTCAAATCTGATATAACAAGGAGCTGGTTACAGAACGGTGTCGCGTCCTTCAGCACAGCCTGGAGCCTGACACCAGGCTGTGGATGGTCCTGTCAAATCTGATATAACAAGGAGCTGGTTACAGAACGGTGTCGCCTCCTTCAGCACGGCCTGGGGCCTTACACCAGGCTGTGGATGGTCCTGTCAAATCTGATATAACAAGGAGCTGGATACAGAACGGTGTCACCACCTTCAGCACGGCCTGGAGCCTGACACCAGGCTGTGGATGGTCCTGTCAAATCAGATACAACAAGGAGCTGGTTACAGAACGGTGTCGACTCCTTCTGCACGGCCTGGAGCCTGACACCAGGCTGTGAATGGTCCTGTGAAATCTGATATAACAAAGAGCTGGTTACAGAACGGTGTCGCCTCCTTCAGCACGGACTGGAGCCTGACACCAGGCTGTAGATGGTCCTGTCAAACCTGATATAACAAGGAGCTGGTTACAGAACGGTTTCGCCTCCTTCAGCACGGCCTGGAGCCTGACACCAGGCTGTGGGTGGTCCTGTCAAATCTGATATAACAAGGAGCTGGTTACAGAACGGTGTCGCCTCCTTCAGCACGGCCTGGAGCCTGACACCAGGCTGTGGATGGTCCTGTCAAATCTGATAGAACAAGGTGCTGGTTACAGAACGGTGTCGCCTCCTTCAGCATGGCCTGGAGCCTGACACCAGCCTGTGGATGGGCCTGTCAAATCTGATATAACAAGGAGCTGGTTTCAGAACGGTGTCGCCTCCTTCAGCACGGCCTGGAGCCTGACACCAGGCTGTGGGTGGTCCTGTCAAATCTAATATAACAAGGAGCTGGTTACAGAACGGTGTCGCCTCCTTCAGCACGGCCTGGAGCCTGACACCAGGCTGTGGGTGGTCCCGTCAAATCTGATATAACACGGAGCTGGTTACAGAACGATGTCGCCTCCTTCAGCACGGCCTGGAGCCTGACACCAGGCTGTGGATGGTCCTGTCAAATCTGATATAACAAGGAGCTGGTTACAGAACGGTGTCGCCTCCTTCAGCACGGCCTGGAGCCTGACACCAGGCTGTGGATGGTCCTGTCAAATCTGATATAACAAGGAGCTCGTTACAGAACGGTGTCGCCTCCTTCAGCACGGCCTGGAGACTGACACCAGGCTGTGGATGGTCCTTTCCAATCTGACATAACACGGAGCTGGTTACAGAACGGTGTCGCCTCCTTCAGCACGGCCTGGAGCCTGACGCCATGCTGTGGATGGTCCTGTCAAATCTGATATAACACGGAGCTGATTACAGTACGGTGTCGCCTCCTTCAGCACGGCCTGGAGCCTGACACCTGGCTGTGGATGGTCCTTTCAAATCTGATATAACAAGGAGCTGGTTACAGAACGGTGTTGCCTCCTTCAGCACGGCCTGGAGCCTGACGCCATGCTGTGGCTGGTCCTGTGAAATTTGATATAACACGGAGCAGGTTACAGAAAGGTGTCGCCTCCTTCAGCACGGCCTGGAGCCTGACACCAGGCTGTGGATGGTCCTGTCAAATCTGATATAACAAGGAGCTGGTTACAGAACGGTGTCGCCTCCTTTAGCACGGCCTGGAGCCTGACACCAGAGTGTGGATGGTCCTGTCAAATCTGATATAACAAGGTGCTGGTTACAGAACGCTGTCGCCTCCTTCAGCACGGCCTGGAGCCTGACACCAGGCTGTGGATGGTCCTGTCAAATCTGATATAACAAGGAGCTGGTTACAGAACGGTGTCGCCTCCTTCAGCACGGCCTGGAGCCTGACACCAGACTGTGGATGGTCCTGTCAAATCTGATATAACAAGGAGCTGGTTACAGAACGGTGTCGCCTCCTTCAGCACGGCCTGGAGCCTGACACCAGGCTGTGGATGGTCCTGTCAAATCTGATATAACAAGGTGCTGGTTACAGAACGGTGTCGCCTCCTTCAGCACGGCCTGGAGCCTGACACCAGGCTGTGGATGGTCCTGTCAAATCTGATATAACAAGGAGCTGGTTACAGAACGGTGTCGCATCCTTCAGCACGGCCTGGAGCCTGACACCAGGCTGTGGATGGTCCTGTCAAATCTGATATAACAAGGAGCTGGTTACAGAACGGTGTCACCTCCTTCAGCACGGCCTGGAGCCTGACACCAGGCTGTGGATGGTCCTGTCAAATCTGATACAACAAGGAGCTGGTTACAGAACGGTGTCGCCTCCTTCAGCACGGCCTGGAGCCTGACACCAGGCTGTGGACGGTCCTGTCAAATCTGATATAACAAGGAGCTGGTTACAGAACGGTGTCGCCTCCTTCAGCACGGCCTGGAGCCTGACACCAGACTGTGGATGGTCCTGTCAAATCTGATATAACAAGGAGCTGGTTACAGAACGGTGTCGCCTCCTTCAGCACGGCCTGGAGCCTGACACCAGGCTGTGGATGGTCCTGTCAAATCTGATATAACAAGGTGCTGGTTACAGAACGGTGTCGCCTCCTTCAGCACGGCCTGGAGCCTGACACCAGGCTGTGGATGGTCCTGTCAAATCTGATATAACAAGGAGCTGGTTACAGAACGGTGTCACCTCCTTCAGCACGGCCTGGAGCCTGACACCAGGCTGTGGATGGTCCTGTCAAATCTGATACAACAAGGAGCTGGATACAGAACGGTGGCGCCTCCTTCAGCACGGCCTGGAGCCTGACACCAGGCTGTGGATGGTCCTGTCAAATCTGATATAACAAGGAGCTGGTTACAGAACGGTGTCGCCTCCTTCAGCACGGCCTGGAGCCTGACACCAGGCTGTGGATTGTCCTGTCAAATCTGATATAATAAGGTGCTGGTTACAGAACGGTGTCACCTCCTTCAGCACGGCCTGGAGCCTGACACCAGGCTGTGGATGGTCCTGTCAAATCTGATATAACAAGGAGCTGGTTACAGAACGGTGTCGCCTCCTTCAGCACGGGCTGGAGCCTGACACCAGGCTGTGGATGGTCCTGACAAATCTGATAGAACAAGGAGCTTGTTACAGAATGGTGTCGCCTCCTTCAGCACGGCCTGGAGCCTGACACCAGGCTGTGGATGGTCCTGTCAAACCTGATATAACAAGGAGCTGGTTACAGAACGGTGTCGCCTCCTTCAGCACGGGCTGGAGCCTGACACCAGGATGTGGATGGTCCTGTCAAATCTGATATAACAGGGTGCTGGTTACAGAACGGTGTCGCCTCCTTCAGCACGGCCTGGAGCCTGACACCAGGCTGTGGATGGTCCTGTCAAACCTGATATAACAAGGAGCTGGTTACAGAACGGTGTCGCCTCCTTCAGCATGGCCTGGAGCCTGACACCAGGCTGTGGATGGTCCTGTCAAATCTGATACAACAAGGAGCTGGTTACAGAACGGTGTCACCTCCTTCAGCACGGCCTGGAGCCTGACACCAGGATGTGGATGGTCCTGTCAAATCTGATACAACAAGGTGCTGGTTACAGAACGGTGTCACCTCCTTCAGCACGGCCTGGAGCCTGACACCAGGCTGTGGATGGTCCTGTCAAATCTGATATAACAAGGGGCTGGTTACAGAAAGGTGTCGCCTCCTTCAGCACGGCCTGGAGCCTGACACCAGGCTGTGGATGGTCTTGTCAAATCTGATATAACAAGGAGCTGGTTACAGAACGGTGTCGCCTCCTTCAGCACGGCCTGGAGCCTGACACCAGGCTGTGGATGGTCCTGTCAAATCAGATACAACAAGGAGCTGGTTACAGAACGGTGTCGCCTCCTTCGGCACGGCCTGGAGCCTGACACCAGGCTGTGAATGGTCCTGTCAAATCTGATATAACAAAGAGCTGGTTACAGAACGGTGTCGCCTCCTTCAGCACGGACTGGAGCCTGACACCAGGCTGTAGATGGTCCTGTCAAACCTGATATAACAAGGAGCTGGTTACAGAACGGTGTCACCTCCTTCAGCACGGACTGGAGCCTGACACCAGGCTGTGGATGGTCCTGTCAAATCTGATATAACAAGGAGCTGGTTACAGAACGGTGTCGCCTCCTTCAGCACGGCCTGGAGCCTGACACCAGGCTGTGGATGGTCCTGTCAAATCTGATATAACAAGGAGCTGGTTACAGAACGGTGTCGCCTCCTTCAGCACGGCCTGGAGCCTGACACCAGGCTGTGGATGGTCCTGTCAAATCTGATATAACAAGGAGCTGGTTACAGAACGGTGTCGCCTCCTTCAGCACGGCCTGGAGCTTGACACCAGGCTGTGGATGGTCCTGTCAAACCTGATATAACAAGGAGCTGGTTACAGACCGGTGTCACCTCCTTCAGCACGGCCTGGAGCCTGACACCAGCCTGTGGATGGTCCTGTCAAATCTGATATAACAAGGAGCTGGTTACAGACCGGTTTCACCTCCTTCAGCACGGCCTGGAGTCTGACAGCAGGCTGTGGATGGTCCTGTCAAATCTGATATAACAAGGAGCTGGTTACAGAACGGTGTCGCCTCCTTCAGCACGGCCTGGAGCCTGACACCAGGCTGTGGATGGTCCTGTCAAATCTGATATAACAAGGAGCTGGTTACAGAACGGTGACACCTCCATCAGCACGGCCTGGAGCCTGACACCATGCTGTAGATGGTCCTGTCAAATCTGATATAACAAGGAGCTGGTTACAGAACGGTGTCGCCTCCTTCAGCACGGCCTGGAGCCTGACACCAGGCTGTGGATGGTCCTGACAAATCTGATATAACAAGGTGCTGGTTACAGAACGGTGTCGCCTCCTTCAGCACGGCCTGGAGCCTGACACCAGGCTGTGGATGGTCCTGTCAAATCTGATACAACAAGGAGCTGGTTACAGAACGGTGTCACCTCCTTCAGCACGGCCTGGAGCCTGACACCAGGATGTGGATTGTCCTGTCAAATCTGATGCAACGAGGTGCTGGTTACAGAACGGTGTCACCTCCTTCAGCACGGCCTGGAGCCTGACACCAGGCTGTGGATGGTCCTGTCAAATCTGATATAACAAGGGGCTGGTTACAGAAAGGTGTCGCCTCCTTCAGCACGGCCTGGAGCCTGACACCAGGCTGTGGATGGTCTTGTCAAATCTGATATAACAAGGAGCTGGTTACAGAACGGTGTCGCCTCCTTCAGCACGGCCTGGAGCCTGACACCAGGCTGTGGATGGTCCTGTCAAATCAGATACAACAAGGAGCTGGTTACAGAACGGTGTCGCCTCCTTCGGCACGGCCTGGAGCCTGACACCAGGCTGTGAATGGTCCTGTCAAATCTGATATAACAAATAGCTGGTTACAGAACGGTGTCGCCTCCTTCAGCACGGACTGGAGCCTGACACCAGGCTGTAGATGGTCCTGTCAAACCTGATATAACAAGGAGCTGGTTACAGAACGGTGTCACCTCCTTCAGCACGGACTGGAGCCTGACACCAGGCTGTGGATGGTCCTGTCAAATCTGATATAACAAGGAGCTGGTTACAGAACGGTGACACCTCCATCAGCACGGCCTGGAGCCTGACACCAGGCTGTTGGTGGTACTGTCAAATCTGATAGAACAAGGTGCTGGTTACAGAACGGTGTCGCCTCCTTCAGCACGGCCTGGAGCCTGACACCAGGCTGTGGATGGTCCTGTCAAATCTGATATAACAAGGAGCTGGTTACAGAACGGTGTCGCCTCCTTCAGCACGGCCTGGGGCCTTACACCAGGCTGTGGATGGTCCTGTCAAATCTGATATAACAAGGAGCTGGTTACAGAACGGTGTCGCCTCCTTCAGCACGGCCTGGAGCCTGACACCAGGCTGTGGATGGTCCTGTCAAATCTGATATAACAAGGAGCTGGTTACAGAACGGTGTCACCTCCTTCAGCACGGCCTGGAGCCTGACACCAGGCTGTGGATGGTCCTGTCAAATCTGATATAACACGGAGCTGGTTACAGAACGGTGTCGCCTCCTTCAGCAGTGCCTGGAGCCTGACACCAGGCTGTGGATGGTCCTGTCAAATCTGATATAACAAGGAGCTGATTACAGAACGGTGTCGCCTCCTTCAGCACGGCCTGGTGCCTGACACCAGGCTGTGGATGGTCCTGTCAAATCTGATATAACAAGGAGCTGGTTACAGAACGGTGTCGCCTCCTTCAGCACGGCCTGGAGCCTGACACCAGGCTGTGGATGGTCCTTGTCATATCTGATATAACAAGGAGCTGGTTACAGAACGGTGTCGCCTCCTTCAGCACGGCCTGGAGCCTGAAACCAGGCTGTGGATGGTCCTGTCAAATTTGAGATAACAAGGAGCTGGTTACTGAACGGTGTCGCCTCCTTCAGCACGGCCTGGAGCCTGACACCAGGCTGTGGAAGGTCCTGTCAAATCTGATACAACAAGGAGCTGGTTACAGAACGGTGTCACCTCCTTCAGCACGGCCTGGAGCCTGTTACCAGACTGTGATTGGTCCTGTCAAATCTGATATAACAGGGAGCTGGTTACAGAACGGTGTCGCCTCCTTCAGCACGGTTTGGAGCCTGACACCAGGCTGTGGATGGTCCTGTCAAATCTGATATAACAAGGAGCTGGTTACAGAACGGTGTCGCCTCCTTCAGCACGGCCTGGAGCCTGACACCAGGCTGTGGATGGTCCTGTCAAATCTGATATAACAAGGAGCTGGTTACAGAACGGTGTTGCCTCCTTCAGCACGGCCTGGAACCTGACACCAGGATGTGGATGGTCCTGTCAAATCTGATATAACATGGTGCTGGTTACAGAACGGTGTCACCTCCTTCAGCACGGCCTGAAGCCTGACACCAGGCTGTGGATGGTCCTGTCAAATATAATACAACACGGAACTGGTTACAGAACGGTGTCGCCTCCTTCAGCACGGCCTGGAGCCTGACACCAGGCTGTGGATGGTCCTGTCAAATCTGATATAACACGGAGCTGGTTACAGAACGGTGTCGCCTCCTTCAGCAGTGCCTGGAGCCTGACACCAGGCTGTGGATGGTCCTGTCAAATTTGAGATAACAAGGAGCTGGTTACTGAACGGTGTCGCCTCCTTCAGCACGGCCTGGAGCCTGACACCAGGCTGTGGATGGTGCTGTCAAATCTGATACAACACAGAACTGGTTACAGAACGGTGTCGCCTCCTTCAGCACGGCCTGGAGCCTGACACCAGGCTGTGGATGGTCCTGTCAAATCTGATATAACAAGGAGCTGGTTACAGAACGGTATCACCTCCTTCAGCACGGCCTGGAGCCTGACACCAGGCTGTGGATGGTCCTGTCAAATCTGATACAACACGGAACTGGTTACAGAACGGTGTCGCCTCCTTCAGCACGGCCTGGAGCCTGACACCAGGCTGTGGATGATCCTGTCAAATCTGATACAACAAGGAGCTGGTTACAGAACGGTGTCGCCTCCTTCAGCACTGCCTGGAGCCTGACACCAGGCAGTGGATGGTCCTGTCAAATCTGATATAACAAGGAGCTGGTTACAGAACGGTGTCACCTCCTTCAGCACGGCCTGGAGCCTGACACCAGAGTGTGGATGGTCCTGTCAAATCTGATATAACTAGGAGCTGGTTACAGAATGGTGTCACCTCCTTCAGCACGGCCTGGAGCCTGACACCAGGCTGTGGATGGTCCTGTCAAATCTGATACAACGCGGAACTGGTTACAGAACGGTGTCGCCTCCTTCAGCACGGCCTGGAGCCTGACACCAGGCTGTGGATGATCCTGTCAAATCTGATACAACAAGGAGCTGGTTACAGAACGGTGTCGCCTCCTTCAGCACTGCCTGGAGCCTGACACCAGGCTGTGGATGGTCCTGTCAAATCTGATATAACAAGGAGCTGGTTACAGAACGGTGTCGCCTCCTTCAGCACGGCCTGGAGCCTGACACCAGGCTGTGGATGGTCCTGTCAAATCTGATATAACTAGGAGCTGGTTACAGAATGGTGTCACCTCCTTCAGCACGGCCTGGAGCCTGACACCAGGCTGTGGATGGTCCTGTCAAATCTGATATAACTAGGAGCTGGTTACAGAACTGTGTCGCCTCCTTCAGCACGGCCTGGAGCCTGACACCAGGCTGTGGATGGTCCTGTCAAATCTGATATAACAAGGAGCTGGTTACAGAACGGTGTCACATCCTTCAGCACGGCCTGCAGCCTGACACCAGGCTGTTGATGGTCCTGTCAAATCTGATATAACAAGGAGCTGGTTACAGTACGGTGTCGCCTCCTTCAGCACGGCCTGGAGCCTGAAACCAGGCTGTGGATGGGCCTGTCAAATCTGACATAACCAGGAGCTGGTTACAGAACGGTGTCACCTCCTTCAGCGCGGCCTGGAGCCTGACACCAGGCTGTGGATGGTCCTGTCAAATCTGATGTAACAAGGAGCTGGTTACAGAACGGTGACGCCTCCTTCAGCACGGCCTGGAGCCTGACACCAGGCTGCGGATGGTCCTGTCAAATCTGATATAACAAGGTGCTGGTTACAGAACGGTGTCACCTCCTTCAGCACGGCCTGGAGCCTGACACCAGGCTGTGGATAGTCCTGTCAAATCTGATATAACAAGGAGCTGGTTACAGAACGGTGTCGCCTCCTTCAGCACGGCCTGGAGCCTGACACCAGGCTGTGGATGGTCCTGTCAAATCCGATATAACAAGGAGCTGGTTACAGAACGGTGTCGCCTCCTTCAGCACGGCCTGGAGCCTGACACCAGGCTGTGGATGGTCCTGTCAAATCTGATATAACAAGGAGCTGGTATTGGAAGGTGAGTGAAGATGCTGAGGATGGGTTTCTGCAGGTTGTGTTATTGGAAGGTGACTGGAGATACTGAGGATGGGTTTCTGCAGGTTGTGTTATTGGGAGGTGAGTGGAGATGCTGTGGATGGGTTTCAGCAGTTTGTGTTATTGGGAGGTGAGTGGAGATGCTGAAGATGGGTTTCTGCAGGTTGTGTGATTGGAAGTTGAGTGGAGATGCTGAGGATGGGTTTCTGCAGGTTGTGTTATTGGGGGGTGAGTGGAGATGCTGAGGATGGGTTTCTGCAGGTTGTGTTATTGGGAGGTGAGTGGAGATGCTGAGGATAGGATTCTGCAGGTTGTGTTATTGGGAGGTTAGTGAAGATGTTGGGGATGGGTTTCTGCAGGTTGTGTTATTGGGAGGTGAGTGAAGATGCTGAGGATGGGTTTCTCCAGTTTGTGTTATTGGAAGGTGAGTGAAGATGCTGAGGATGGGTTTCTGCAGGTTGTGTTATTGGAAGGTGAGTGGAGATACTGATGATGGGTTTCTGCAGGTTGTGTTATTGGGAGGTGAGTGAAGATGCTGAGGATGGGTTTCTCCAGTTTGTGTTATTGGAAGGTGAGTGAAGATGCTGAGGATGGGTTTCTGCAGGTCGTGTTATTGGAAGGTTAGTGAATATGTTGTGGATGGGTTTCTGCAGGTTGTGTTATTGGAAGATTAGTTAAGGTGCTGAGGATGGGTTCTGCAGGTTGTGTTATTGGAAAGTGAGTGGAGATGCTGAGGATGGGTTTCTGCAGGTTGTGTTATTGGGAGGTGAGTGGAGATGCTGAGGATGGGTTTCTGCAGGTTGTGTTATTGGAAGATTTGTGAAGATGCTGAGGATGGGTTTCTGCAGGTTGTGTTATTGGAAGGTTAGTGAAGATGCAGAGGATGGGATTCTGCAGGTTGTGTTATTGGGAGGTGAGTGGAGATGCTGTGGATGGGTTTCTGCAGTTTGTGTTTTTGGGAGGTGAGTGGAGATGCTGAGGATAGGATTCTGCAGGTTGTGTTATTGGGAGGTTAGTGAAGATGTTGGGGATGGGTTTCTGCAGGTTGTGTTATTGGGAGGTGAGTGAAGATGCTGAGGATGGGTTTCTGGAGTTTGTGTTATTGGAAGGTGAGTGAAGATGCTGAGGATGGGTTTCTGCAGGTTGTGTTATTGGAAGGTGAGTGGAGATACTGAGGATGGGTTTCTGCAGGTTGTGTTATTGGGAGGTGAGTGGAGATGCTGTGGATGGGTTTCAGCAGTTTGTGCTATTGGGAGGTGAGTGGAGATGCTGAGGATGGGTTTCTGCAGGTTGTGTTATTGGAAGTTGAGTGGAGATGCTGAGGATGGGTTTCTGAAGGTTGTGTTATTGGGGGGTGGGTGGAGATGCTGAGGATGGGTTTCTGCAGGTTGTGTTATTGGGAGGCGAGTGGAGATGCAGAGGATGGGTTTCTGCAGGTTGAGTTATTGGAAGATTTTTGAAGATGCTGAGGATGGGTTTCTGCAGGTTGTGTTATTGGGGGGTGAGTGGAGATGCTGAGGATGGGTTTCTGCAGGTTGTGTTACTGGGAGATGAGTGGAGATGCTGAGGATAGGATTCTGCAGGTTGTGTTATTGGGAGGCGAGTGGAGATGCAGAGGATGGGTTTCTGCAGGTTGTGTTATTGGAAGGTTTGTGAAGATGCTGAGGATGGGTTTCTGCAGGTCGTGTTATTGGAAGTTGGGTGGATATGCTGAGGATGGGTTTCTGCAGGTTGTGTTATTGGGGGGTGAGTGGAGATGCTGAGGATGGGTTTCTGCAGGTTGTGTTACTGGGAGATGAGTGGAGATGCTGAGGATAGGATTCTGCAGGTTGTGTTATTGGGAGGCGAGTGGAGATGCAGAGGATGGGTTTCTGCAGGTTGTGTTATTGGAAGGTTTGTGAAGATGCTGAGGATGGGTTTCTGCAGGTCGTGTTATTGGGAGGCGAGTGGAGATGCAGAGGATGGGTTTCTGCAGGTTGTGTTATTGGAAGATTAGTGGAGTTGCTGAGCATGGGTTTCTGCAGGTTGTGTTATTGGATGATTTTTGAAGATGCTGAGGATGGGTTTCTGCAGGTTGTGTTATTGTTAGGTTAGTGTAGATGCTGATGATGGGTTTCTGCAGGTTGTGTTATTGGGCGGTTAGGGAAGATGCTGAGGATGGGTTTCTGCAGGTTGTGTTATTGGAAGGTGGGTGGAGATGCTGAGGATGGGTTTCTGCAGGTTGTGTTATTGGGAGGTGAGTGAAGATGCTGAGAATGGGTTTCTGCAGGTTGTGTTATTGGGAGGTTAGGGAAGATGCTGAGGATGGGTTTCTGCAGGTTGTGTTATTGGGAGGTTAGTGGAGATGCTGAGAATGGGTTTCTGCAGGTTGTGTTATTGGGAGGTGAGTGAAGATGCTGAGAATGGGTTTCTGCAGGTTGTGTTATTGGGAGGTTAGGGAAGATGCTGAGGATGGGTTTCTGCAGGTTGTGTTATTGGGAGGTGAGTGAAGATGCTGAGAATGGGTTTCTGCAGGTTGAGTTATTGGAAGGTTAGTGAATATGTTGTGGATGGGTTTCTGCAGATTGTGTTATTGGAAGATTAGTTAAGGTGCTGAGGATGTGTTCTGCAGGTTGTGTTATTGGAAAGTGAGTGGAGATGCTGAGGATGGGTTTCTGCAGGTTGTGTTATTGGGAGGTGAGTGGAGATGCTGAGGATGGGTTTCTGCAGGTTGTGTTATTGGAAGATTTGTGAAGATGCTAAGGATGGGTTTCTGCAGGTTGTGTTATTGGAAGGTGAGTGGAGATGCTGAGGATGGGTTTCTGCAGGTTGTGTTATTGGGAGGTGAGTGAAGATGCTGAGAATGGGTTTCTGCAGGTTGTGTTATTGGGAGGTTAGTGAAGATGCTGAGAATGGATTTCTGCAGGTTGTGTTATTGGAAGGTGGGTGGAGATGCTGAGGATGGGTTTCTGCAGGTTGTGTTATTGGGAGGTGAGTGAAGATGCTGAGAATGGGTTTCTGCAGGTTGTGTTATTGGGAGGTTAGGGAAGATGCTGAGGATGGGTTTCTGCAGGTTGTGTTATTGGGAGGTTAGTGGAGATGCTGAGAATGGGTTTCTGCAGGTTGTGTTATTGGGAGGTGAGTGAAGATGCTGAGAATGGGTTTCTGCAGGTTGTGTTATTGGGAGGTTAGGGAAGATGCTGAGGATGGGTTTCTGCAGGTTGTGTTATTGGGAGGTGAGTGAAGATGCTGAGAATGGGTTTCTGCAGGTTGAGTTATTGGAAGGTTAGTGAATATGTTGTGGATGGGTTTCTGCAGATTGTGTTATTGGAAGATTAGTTAAGGTGCTGAGGATGTGTTCTGCAGGTTGTGTTATTGGAAAGTGAGTGGAGATGCTGAGGATGGGTTTCTGCAGGTTGTGTTATTGGGAGGTGAGTGGAGATGCTGAGGATGGGTTTCTGCAGGTTGTGTTATTGGAAGATTTGTGAAGATGCTAAGGATGGGTTTCTGCAGGTTGTGTTATTGGAAGGTGAGTGGAGATGCTGAGGATGGGTTTCTGCAGGTTGTGTTATTGGGAGGTGAGTGAAGATGCTGAGAATGGGTTTCTGCAGGTTGTGTTATTGGGAGGTTAGTGAAGATGCTGAGAATGGATTTCTGCAGGTTGTGTTATTGGAAGGTGGGTGGAGATGCTGAGGATGGGTTTCTGCAGGTTGTGTTATTGGGAGGTGAGTGAAGATGCGGAGAATGGGTTTCTGCAGGTTGTGTTATTGGGAGGTGAGTGGAGATGCTGAGGATAGGATTCTGCAGGTTGTGTTATTGGGAGGTCAGTGAAGATGTTGGGGATGGGTTTCTGCAGGTTGTGTTATTGGGAGGTGAGTGAAGATGCTGAGGATGGGTTTCTGCAGTTTGTGTTATTGGAAGGTGAGTGAAGATGCTGAGGATGGGTTTCTGTAGGTTGTGTTATTGGAAGGTGACTGGAGATACTGAGGATGGGTTTCTGCAGGTTGTGTTATTGGGAGGTGAGTGGAGATGCTGTGGATGGGTTTCAGCAGTTTGTGTTATTGGGAGGTGAGTGGAGATGCTGAGGATGGGTTTCTGCAGGTTGTGTGATTGGAAGTTGAGTGGAGATGCTGAGGATGGGTTTCTGCAGGTTGTGTTATTGGGGGGTGAGAGGAGATGCTGAGGATGGGTTTCTGCAGGTTGTGTTATTGGGAGATGAGTGGAGATGCTGAGGATAGGATTCTGCAGGTTGTGTTATTGGGAGGTTAGTGAAGATGTTGGGGATGGGTTTCTGCAGGTTGTGTTATTGGGAGGTGAGTGAAGATGCTGAGGATGGGTTTCTCCAGTTTGTGTTATTGGAAGGTGAGTGAAGATGCTGAGGATGGGTTTCTGCAGGTCGTGTTATTGGAAGGTTAGTGAATATGTTGTGGATGGGTTTCTGCAGGTTGTGTTATTGGAAGATTAGTTAAGGTGCTGAGGATGGGTTCTGCAGGTTGTGTTATTGGAAAGTGAGTGGAGATGCTGAGGATGGGTTTCTGCAGGTTGTGTTATTGGGAGGTGAGTGGAGATGCTGAGGATGGGTTTCTGCAGGTTGTGTTATTGGAAGATTTGTGAAGATGCTGAGGATGGGTTTCTGCAGGTTGTGTTATTGGAAGGTTAGTGAAGATGCGGAGGATGGGATTCTGCAGGTTGTGTTATTGGGAGGTGAGTGGAGATGCTGTGGATGGGTTTCTGCAGTTTGTGTTTTTGGGAGGTGAGTGGAGATGCTGAGGATAGGATTCTGCAGGTTGTGTTATTGGGAGGTTAGTGAAGATGTTGGGGATGGTTTTCTGCAGGTTGTGTTATTGGGAGGTGAGTGAAGATGCTGAGGATGGGTTTCTGGAGTTTGTGTTATTGGAAGGTGAGTGAAGATGCTGAGGATGGGTTTCTGCAGGTTGTGTTATTGGAAGGTGAGTGGAGATACTGAGGATGGGTTTCTGCAGGTTGTGTTATTGGGAGGTGAGTGGAGATGCTGTGGATGGGTTTCAGCAGTTTGTGCTATTGGGAGGTGAGTGGAGATGCTGAGGATGGGTTTCTGCAGGTTGTGTTATTGGACGTTGAGTGGAGATGCTGAGGATGGGTTTCTGCAGGTTGTATTATTGGGGGGTGGGTGGAGATGCTGAGGATGGGTTTCTGCAGGTTGTGTTATTGGGAGATGAGTGGAAATGCTGAAAAAGGGTATCCGCAGGTTGTGTTATTGGGAGGTTAGGGAAGATGCTGAGGATGGGTTTCTGCAGGTTGTGCTATTGGGAGGCGAGTGGAGATGCAGAGGATGGGTTTCTGCAGGTTGAGTTATTGGAAGATTTTTGAAGATGCTGAGGATGGGTTTCTGCAGGTTGTGTTATTGGAAGTTGAGTGGAAATGCTGAGGATGGGTTTCTGCAGGTTGTGTTATTGGGGGGTGAGTGGAGATGCTGAGGATGGGTTTCTGCAGGTTGTGTTACTGGGAGATGAGTGGAGATGCTGAGGATAGGATTCTGCAGGTTGTGTTATTGGGAGGTTAGTGAAGATGCTGAGGATGGGTTTCTCCAGTTTGTGTTATTGGAAGGTGAGGGAAGATGCTGAGGATGGGTTTCTCCAGTTTGTGTTATTGGAAGGTGAGTGAAGATGCTGAGGATGGGTTTCTGCAGGTCGTGTTATTGGAAGGTTAGTGAATATGTTGTGGATGGGTTTCTGCAGGTTGTGTTATTGGAAGATTAGTTAAGGTGCTGAGGATGGGTTCTGCAGGTTGTGTTATTGGAAAGTGAGTGGAGATGCTGAGGATGGGTTTCTGCAGGTTGTGTTATTGGGAGGTGTGGAGATGCTGAGGATGGGTTTCTGCAGGTTGTGTTATTGGAAGATTTGTGAAGATGCTGAGGATGGGTTTCTGCAGCTTGTGTTATTGGAAGGTTAGTGAAGATGCTGAGGATGGGTTTCTGCAGTTTGTGTTATTGGGAGGTGAGTGGAGATGCTGAGGATAGGATTCTGCAGGTTGTGTTATTGGGTGGTTAGTGAAGATGTTGGGGATGGGTTTCTGCAGGTTGTGTTATTGGGAGGTGAGTGAAGATGCTGAGGATGGGTTTCTGCACTTTGTGTTATTGGAAGTTGAGTGAAGATGCTGAGGATGGGTTTCTGCAGGTTGTGTTATTGGAAGGTGAGTGGAGATACTGAGGATGGGTTTCCGCAGGTTGTGTTATTGGGAGGTGAGTGGAGATGCTGTGGATGGGTTTCAGCAGTTTGTGCTATTGGGAGGTGAGTGGAGATGCTGAGGATGGGTTTCTGCAGGTTGTGTTATTGGAAGTTGAGTGGAGATGCTGAGGATGGGTTTCTGCAGGTTGTGTTATTGGGGGGTGGGTGGAGATGCTGAGGATGGGATTCTGCAGGTTGTGTTATTGGGAGATGAGTGGAAATGCTGAGAATGTGTATCTGCAGGTTGTGTTATTGGGAGGTTAGGGAAGATGCTGAGGATGGGTTTCTGCAGGTTGTGTTATTGGGAGGCGAGTGGAGATGCAGAGGATGGGTTTCTGCAGGTTGTGTTATTGGAAGGTTTGTGAAGATGCTGAGGATGGGTTTCTGCAGGTTGTGTTATTGGAAGATTAGTGGAGATGCTGAGCATGGGTTTCTGCAGGTTGTGTTATTGGATGATTTTTGAAGATGCTGAGGATGGGTTTCTGCAGGTTGTGTTATTGGGAGGTTAGTGTAGATGCTGATGATGGGTTTCTGCAGGTTGTGTTATTGGGCGGTTAGGGAAGATGCTGAGGATGGGTTACTGCAGGTTGTATTATTGGGAGATGAGTGGAAATGCTGAGAATGGGTATCTGCAGGTTGTGTTGTTGGGAGGTGAGTGGAGATGCAGAAGATGGGTTTCTGCAGGTTCTATTATTGGGAGGTTAGGGAAGATGCTGAGAATGGGTTTCTGCAGGTTGTGTTATTGGGACGTGAGTGGAGATGCTGAGGATGGATTTCTGCAGGTTGTGTTATTGGGAGGTGAGTGAAGATGCTGAGGATGGGTTTCTGCAGGTTGTGTTATTGGGAGGTGAGTGGTGATGCTGAGGATGGGTTTCTGCAGGTTGTGTTATTGGGAGGTGAGTGGAGATGCTGAGGATGGGTTTCTGCAGGTTGTGTTATTGGGAGGTGAGTGGTGATGCTGAGGATGGGTTTCTGCAGGTTGTGTTATTGGGAGATGAGTGACGATTCTGAGGATGGGTTTCTGCAGGTTGATTTATTGGGAGGTGAGTGAAGATGCTGAGGATTGGTTTCTGCAGGTTGTGTTATTGGGAGCTGAGTGGAGATGCTGAGGATAGGTTTCTGCAGGTTGTGTTCTTGGGAGGTGAGTGAAGAAGCTGAGGATGTGTTTCTGCAGGTTGTGTTATTGGAAGGTCCGTAGAGATGCTGAGGATGGGTTTCTGCAGGTTGTGTTATTGGGAGATGAGTGACGATTCTGAGGATGGGTTTCTGCAGGTTGTGTTATTGGGAGGTGATTGAAGATGCTGAGGATGGGTTCTGCAGGTTGTGTTATTGGAAAGTGAGTGGAGATGCTGAGGATGGGTTTCTGCAGGTTGTGTTATTGGGAGGTGAGTGGAGATGCTGAGGATGGGTTTCTGTAGGTTGTGTTATTGGAAGGTGAGTGGAGATGCTGAGGATGGGTTTCTGCAGGTTGTGTTATTGGGAGGTGAGTGGAGATGCTGAGGATAGGATTCTGCAGGTTGTGTTATTGGGAGGTTAGTGAAGATGCTGAGAATGGGTTTCTGCAGGTTGTGTTATTGGAAGGTGAGTGGAGATGCTGAGGATGGGTTTCCTTCAGCACGGCCTGGAGCCTGACACCAGAGTGTGGATGGTGCTGTCAAACCTGATATAACAAGGAGCTGGTTACAGAATGCTGTCGCCTCCTTCAGCACAGCCTGGAGCCTGACACCAGGCTGTGGGTGGGCCTGCCAAATCTGATATATCACGGTGCTGGTTACAGAACGATGTTGCCTCCTTCAGCACGGCCTGGAGCCTTACACCAGGCTGTGGATGGTCCTGTCAAATCTGATATAACAAGGAGCTGGTTACAGAACGGTGTCGCCTCCTTCAGCACGGCCTGGAGCCTGACACCAGGGTGTGGATGGTCCTGTCAAATCTGATACAACAAGGAGCTGGTTACAGAACGGTGTCACCTCCTTCAGCACGGCCTGGAGCCTGACACCAGGCTGTGGATGGTCCTGTCAAATCTTATACAACAAGGAGCTGGTTACAGAACGGTGTCACCTCCTTCAGCACGGCCTGGAGCCTGACACCAGCCTGTGGATGGGCCTGTCAAATCTGATATAACACGGTGCTGGTTACAGAGCGGTGTCACCTCCTTCAGCACGGCCTGGAGCCTGACAACAGCCTGTGGATGGGCCTGTCAAATCTGATATAACAAGGAGCTGGTTTCAGAACTGTGTCGCCTTCTTCAGCACGGCCTGGAGCCTGACACCAGGCTGTGGATGGTCCTGTCAAATCTGATACAACACGGTGCTGGTTACAGAACGGTGTCACCTCCTTCAGCACGGCCTGGAGCCTGACACCAGCCTGTGGATGGGCCTGTCAAATCTGATATAACAAGGAGCTGGTTTCAGAACTGTGTCGCCTCCTTCAGCACGGCCTGGAGCCTGACACCAGGCTGTGGATGGTCCTGTCAAATCTGATATAACAAGGAGCTGGTTACAGAACGGTGTCACCTCCTTCAGCACGGCCTGGAGCCTGACACCAGGCTGTGGATGGTCCTGTCAAATCTGATATAACAAGGAGCTGGTTACAGAATGGTGTCGCCTCCTTCAGCACGGCCTGGAGCCTGACACCAGGCTGTGGATGGTCCTGTCAAATCTGATACAACAAGGAGCTGGTTACAGAACGGTGTCGCCTCCTTCAGTACGGCCTGGAGCCTGACGCCATGCTGTGGATGGTCCTGTCAAATCTGATACAACAAGGAGCTGGTTACAGAACGGTGTCGCCTCCTTCAGCACGGCCTGGAGCCTGACACCAGGCTGTGGATGATCCTGTCAAATCTGATATAACAAGGAGCTGGTTACTGAACGGTGTCACCTCCTTCAGCACGGCCTGGAGCCTGACACCAGGCTGTGGATGGTCCTGTCAAATCTGATATAACAAGGAGCTGGATACAGAACGGTGTCGCCTCCTTCAGCACGGCCTGGAGCCTGACACCAGGCTGTGGATGGTCCTGTCAAATCTGATATAACAAGGAGCTGGTTACAGAACGGTGTCACCTCCTTCAGTACGGCCTGGAGCCTGACACCAGGCTGTGGATGGTCCTGTCAAATCTGACATAACAAGGAGCTGGTTACAGAACGGTGTCGCCTCCTTCAGCACGGCCTGGAGCCTGACACCAGGCTGTGGATGGTCCTGTCAAATCTGATATAACAAGGTGCTGGTTACAGAACGGTGTCGCCTCCTTCAGCACGGCCTGGAGCCTGACACCAGGCTGTGGGTGGTACCGTCAAATCTGATATAAAACGGAGCTGGTTCCAGAACGATGTCGCCTCCTTCAGCACGGCCTGGAGCCTGACACCAGGCTGTGGATGGTCCTGTCAAATCTGATATAACAAGGAGCTGGTTACAGAACGGTGTCGCCTCCTTCAGCACGGCCTGGAGCCTGACACCAGGCTGTGGATGGTCCTGTCAAATCTGATACAACAAGGAGCTGGTTACAGAACGGTGTCGCCTCCTTCAGCACGGCCTGGAGCCTGACACCAGGCTGTGGATGGTCCTGTCAAATCTGATATAACAAGGAGCTGGTTACAGAACGCTGTCGCCTCCTTCAGCACGGCTTGGTGCCTGACACCAGGCTGTGGATGGTCCTGTCAAATCTGATATAACAAGGAGCTGGTTACAGAACGGTGTCACCTCCTTCAGCTCGGCCTGGAGCCTGACACCAGGCTGTGGATGGTCCTGCCAAATCTGATATAACAAGGAGCTGGTTACAGAACGGTGTCGCCTCCTTCAGCACGGCCTGGAGCCTGACACCAGGCTGTGGATGGTCCTGTCAAATCTGATATAACAAGGAGCTGGTTACAGAACGGTGTCACCTCCTTCAGTACGGCCTGGAGCCTGACAGCAGGCTGTGGATGGTCCTGTCAAATCTGACATAACAAGGAGCTGGTTACAGAACGGTGTCGCCTCCTTCAGCACGGCCTGGAGCCTGACACCAGGCTGTGGATGGTCCTGTCAAATCTGATATAACAAGGAGCTGGTTACAGAACGGTGTCGCCTCCTTCAGCACGGCCTGGAGCCTGACACCAGGCTGTGGATGGTCCTGTCAAATCTGACATAACAAGGAGCTGGTTACAGAACGGTGTCGCCTCCTTCAGCACGGCCTGGAGCCTGACACCAGGCTGTGGATGGTCCTGTCAAATCTGATACAACAAGGTGCTGGTTACAGAACGGTGTCGCCTCCTTCAGCACGGCCTGGAGCCTGACACCAGCCTGTGGATGGTCCTGTCAAACCTGATATAACAAGGAGCTGGTTTCTGAACGGTGTCGCCTCCTTCAGCACGGCCTGGAGCCTGACACCAGGCTGTGGATGGTCCTGTCAAATCTGATATAACACGGAGCTGGTTACAGAACGGTGTCGCCTCCTTCAGCACGGCCTGGAGCCTGACATCAGGCTGTGGATGGTCCTGTCAAATCTGATATCACAAGGTGCTGGTTACAGAACGGTGTCGCCTCCTTCAGCACGGCCTGGAGCCTGACACCAAGCTGTGGATGGGCCTGTCAAATCTGATATAACACGGAGCTGGTTACAGAACGATGTCGCCTCCTTCAGCACGGCCTGGAGCCTGACACCAGGCTGTGGGTGGTCCCGTCAAATCTGATATAACACGGAGCTGGTTACAGAACGATGTCGCCTCCTTCAGCACGGCCTGGAGACTGACACCAGGCTGTGGATGGTCCTTTCAAATCTGACATAACAAGGAGCTGGTTACAGAACGGTGTCGCCTCCTTCAGCACGGCCTGGAGCCTGACACCAGGCTTTGGATGGTCCTGTCAAATCTGATATAACAAGGAGCAGGTTACAGAATGGTGTCGCCTCCTTCAGCACGGCCTGGAGCCTGACGCCAGGCTGTGGATGGTCCTGTCAAATCTGATACAACAAGGTGCTGGTTACAGAACGGTGTCGCCTCCTTCAGCACGGCCTGGAGCCTGACACCAGGCTGTGGATGGTCGTGTCAAATCTGATATAACACGGAGCTGGTTACAGTACGGTGTCGCCTCCTTCAGCACGGCCTGGAGCCTGACACCTGGCTGTGGATGGTCCTATCAAATCTGATATAACAAGTAGCTGGTTACAGAACGGTGTTGCCTCCTTCAGCACGGCCTGGAGCCTGACGCCAGGCTGTGGATGGTCCTGTCAAATCTGATATAACAAGTAGCTGGTTACAGAACGGTGTCGCCTCCTTCAGCACAGCCTGGAGCCTGACACCAGGCTGTGGCTGGTCCTGTGAAATTTGATATAACACGGAGCTGGTTACAGAACGGTGTCGCCTCCTTCAGCACGGCCTGGAGCCTGACACCAGGCTGTGGATGGTCCTGTCAAATCTGATATAACAAGGAGCTGGTTACAGAACGGTGTCGCCTCCTTCAGCACGGCCTGGAGCCTGACACCAGAGTGTGGATGGTCCTGTCAAATCTGATATAACAAGGTGCTGGTTACAGAACGCTGTCGCCTCCTTCAGCACGGCCTGGAGCCTGACACCAGGCTGTGGATGGTCCTGTCAAATCTGATATAACAAGGTGCTGGTTACAGAACGGTGTCACCTCCTTCAGCACGCCCTGGAGCCTGACACCAGGCTGTGGATGGTCCTGTCAAATCTGATATAACAAGGAGCTGGTTACAGAACGGTGTCGCCTCCTTCAGCACGGCCTGGAGCCTGACACCAGGCTGTGGGTGGTCCTGTCAAATCTGATATAACAAGGAGCTGGTTACAGAACGGTGTCGCCTCCTTCAGCACGGCCTGGAGCCTGACACCAGGCTGTGGGTGGTCCTGTCAAATCTGATATAACACGGAGCTGGTTACAGAACGATGTCGCCTCCTTCAGCACGGCCTGGAGCCTGACACCAGGCTGTGGATGGTCCTGTCAAATCTGATATAACAAGGAGCTCGTTACAGAACGGTGTCACCTCCTTCAGCACGGCCTGGAGCCTGACACCAGGCTGTGGATGGTCCTGTCAAATCTGATATAACAAGGAGCTGGTTACAGAACGGTGTCGCCTCCTTCAGCTCGGCCTGGAGCCTGACACCAGGCTGTGGATGGTGCTTTCAAATCTGACATAACAAGGAGCTGGTTACAGAACGGTGTCGCCTCCTTCAGCACGGCCTGGAGACTGACACCAGGCTGTGGATGGTCCTTTCAAATCTGACATAACAAGGAGCTGGTTACAGAACGGTGTCGCCTCCTTCAGCACGGCCTGGAGCCTGACACCAGGCTGTGGATGGTCTTGTCAAATCTGATATAACAAGGAGCTGGTTACAGAATGGTGTCGCCTCCTTCAGCACGGCCTGGAGCCTGACACCAGGCTGTGGATGGTCTTGTCAAATCTGATATAACAAGGAGCTGGTTACAGAACGGTGTCGCCTCCTTCAGCACGGCCTGGAGCCTGACACCAGGCTGTGGATGGTCCTGTCAAATCTGATATAACAAGGAGCTGGTTACAGAACGGTGTCGCCTCCTTCAGCACGGCCTGGAGCCTGACAACAGGCTGTGGATGGTCCTGTCAAATCAGATACAACAAGGAGCTGGTTACAGAACGGTGTCGCCTCCTTCGGCACGGCCTGGAGCCTGACACCAGGCTGTGAATGGTCCTGTGAAATCTGATATAACAAAGAGCTGGTTACAGAACGGTGTCGCCTCCTTCAGCACGGACTGGAGCCTGACACCAGGCTGTAGATGGTCCTGTCAAACCTGATATAACAAGGAGCTGGTTACAGAACTGTGTCACCTCCTTCAGCACGGCCTGGAGTCTGACACCAGGCTGTGGATGGTCCTGTCAAATCTGATATAACAAGGTGCTGGTTACAGAACGGTGTCGCCTCCTTCAGCACGGCCTGGAGTCTGACACCAGGCTGTGGATGGTCCTGTCAAATCTGAAAGAACAAGGTGCTGGTTACAGAACGGTGACACCTCCTTCAGCACGGCCTGGAGCCTGACACCAGGCTGTGGATGGTCCTGTCAAATCTGATAGAACAAGAAGCTGGTTACAGAACGGTGTCGCCTCCTTCAGCACGGCCTGGAGCCTGACACCAGGCTGTGGATGGTCCTGTCAAATCTGATATAACAAGGAGCTGGTTACAGAACGGTGTCGCCTCCTTCAGCACGGCCTGGAGCCTGACACCAGGCTGTGGATGGTCCTTTCAAATCTGACATAACAAGGAGCTGGTTACAGAACGGTGTCGCCTCCTTCAGCACGGCCTGGAGCCTTACGCCAGGCTGTGGATGGTCCTGTCAAATCTGATATAACACGGAGCTGGTTACAGTACGGTGTCGCCTCCTTCAGCACGGCCTGGAGCCTGACACCTGGCTGTGGATGGTCCTTTCAAATCTGATATAACAAGGAGCTGGTTACAGAACGGTGTCGCCTCCTTCAGCACGGCCTGGAGCCTGACACCAGGCTGTGGATGGTCCTGTCAAATCTGATATAACAAGGTGCTGGTTACAGAACGGTGTCGCCTCCTTCAGCACGGCCTGGAGCCGGACACCAGGCTCTGGATGGTCCTGTCAAATCTGATATAACAAGGAGCTGGTTACAGAACGGTGTCACCTCCTTCAGCACGGCCTGGAGCCTGACACCAGGCTGTGGATGGTCCTGTCGAATCTGATATAACAAGGAGCTGGTTACAGAACGGTGTCGCCTCCTTCAGCACGGCCTGGAGCCTGACACCAGGCTGTGGATGGTCCTGTCAAATCTGATATAACAAGGAGCTGGTTACAGAACGGTGTCGCCTCCTTCAGCACGGCCTGGAGCCTGACACCAGGCTGTGGATGGCCCTGTCAAATCTGATATAACAAGGAGCTGGTTACAGAACGGTGTCGCCTCCTTCAGCACGGGCTGGAGCCTGACACCAGGCTGTGGATGGTCCTGACAAATCTGATATAACAAGGAGCTGGTTACAGACCGGTTTCACCTCCTTCAGCACGGCCTGGAGCCTGACACCAGGCTGTGGATGGTCCTGTCAAATCTGATATAACAAGGAGCTGGTTACAGACCGGTTTCACCTCCTTCAGCACGGCCTGGAGCCTGACAGCAGGCTGTGGATGGTCCTGTCAAATCTGATAGAACAAGGTGCTGGTTACAGAACGGTGTCGCCTCCTTCAGCATGGCCTGGAGCCTGACACCAGGCTGTGGATGGTCCTGTCAAATCTGATATAACAAGGAGCTGGTTACAGAACGGTGTCGCGTCCTTCAGCACAGCCTGGAGCCTGACACCAGGCTGTGGATGGTCCTGTCAAATCTGATATAACAAGGAGCTGGTTACAGAACGGTGTCGCCTCCTTCAGCACGGCCTGGGGCCTTACACCAGGCTGTGGATTGTCCTGTCAAATCTGATATAACAAGGAGCTGGATACAGAACGGTGTCACCACCTTCAGCACGGCCTGGAGCCTGACACCAGGCTGTGGATGGTCCTGTCAAATCAGATACAACAAGGAGCTGGTTACAGAAAGGTGTCGACTCCTTCGGCACGGCCTGGAGCCTGACACCAGGCTGTGGATGGTCCTGTCAAATCAGATACAACAAGGAGCTGGTTACAGAACGGTGTCGACTCCTTCAGCACGGCCTGGAGCCTGACACCAGGCTGTGAATGGTCCTGTGAAATCTGATATAACAAAGAGCTGGTTACAGAACGGTGTCGCCTCCTTCAGCACGGACTGGAGCCTGACACCAGGCTGTAGATGGTCCTGTCAAACCTGATATAACAAGGAGCTGGTTACAGAACGGTGTCACCTCCTTCAGCACGGCCTGGAGTCTGACACCAGGCTGTGGATGGTCCTGTCAAATCTGATAGAACAAGGTGCTGGTTACAGAACGGTGTCGCCTCCTTCAGCACGGCCTGGAGCCTGACACCAGGCTGTGGATGGTCCTGTCAAATCTGATATAACAAGGAGCTGGTTTCAGAACGGTGTCGCCTCCTTCAGCACGGCCTGGAGCCTGACACCAGGCTGTGGGTGGTCCTGTCAAATCTAATATAACAAGGAGCTGGTTACAGAACGGTGTCGCCTCCTTCAGCACGGCCTGGAGCCTGACACCAGGCTGTGGGCGGTCCCGTCAAATCTGATATAACACGGAGCTGGTTACAGAACGATGTCGCCTCCTTCAGCACGGCCTGGAGCCTGACACCAGGCTGTGGATGGCCCTGTCAAATCTGACATAACAAGGAGCTGGTTACAGAACGGTGTCGCCTCCTTCAGCACGGCCTGGAGCCTGACGCCATGCTGTGGATGGTCCTGTCAAATCTGATATAACACGGAGCTGGTTACAGAACGGTGTCGCCTCCTTCAGCACGGCCTGGAGCCTGACACCTGGCTGTGTATGGTCCTTTCAAATCTGATATAACAAGGAGCTGGTTACAGAACGGTGTCGCCTCCTTCAGCACGGCCTGGAGCCTGACACCAGACTGTGGATGGTCCTGTCAAATCTGATATAACAAGGAGCTGGTTACAGAACGGTGTCGCCTCCTTCAGCGCGGCCTGGAGCCTGACACCAGGCTGTGGATGGTCCTGTCAAATCTGATATAACAAGGAGCTGGTTACAGAACGGTGTCGCCTCCTTCAGCACGGCCTGGAGCCTGACACCAGGCTGTGGATGGGCCTGTCAAATCTGATACAAAAAGGATCTGGTTACAGAACGGTGTCGCCTCCTTCAGCACGTCCTGGAGCCTGACATCAGGCTGTGGATGGTCCTGTCAAATCTGATATAACAAGGTGCTGGTTACAGAACGGTGTCACCTCCTTCAGCACGGCCTGGAGCCTGACACCAGGCTGTGGATGGTCCTGTCAAATCTGATATAACAAGGTGCTGGTTACAGAACGGTGTCGCCTCCTGCAGCACGGCCTGGAGCCTGACACCAGGCTGTGGATGGTCCTGTCAAATCTGATATCACAAGGAGCTGGTTACAGAACGGTGTCACCTCCTTCAGCACGGCCTGGAGCCTGACACCAGGCTGTGGATAGTCCTGTCAAATCAGATACAAGGAGCTGGTTACAGAACGGTGTCGCCTCCTTCAGCACGGCCTGGAGCCTGACACCAGGCTGTGGATGGTCCTGTCAAATCTGATATAACAAGGAGCTGGTTACAGAACGGTGTCGCCTCCTTCAGCACGGCTTGGAGCCTGACACCAGGCTGTGGATGGTCCCGTCAAATCTGATATAACAAGGAGCTGGTTACAGAACGGTGTCGCCTCCTTCAGCACGGCCTGGAGCCTGACACCAGGCTGTGGATGGCCCTGTCAAATCTGATATAACAGGGAGCTGGTTACAGAACGGTGTCGCCTCCTTCAGCACGGCCTGGAGCCTGACACCAGGCTGTGGATTGTCCTGTCAAATCTGATATAACAAGGAGCTGGATACAGAACGGTGTCACCACCTTCAGCACGGCCTGGAGCCTGACACCAGGCTGTGGATGGTCCTGTCAAATCAGATACAACAAGGAGCTGGTTACAGAACGGTGTCGACTCCTTCGGCACGGCCTGGAGCCTGACACCAGGCTGTGGATGGTCCTGTCAAATCAGATACAACAAGGAGCTGGTTACAGAACGGTGTCGACTCCTTCAGCACGGCCTGGAGCCTGACACCAGGCTGTGAATGGTCCTGTGAAATCTGATATAACAAAGAGCTGGTTACAGAACGGTGTCGCCTCCTTCAGCACGGACTGGAGCCTGACACCAGGCTGTAGATGGTCCTGTCAAACCTGATATAACAAGGAGCTGGTTACAGGACGGTGTCACCTCCTTCAGCACGGCCTGGAGTCTGACACCAGGCTGTGGATGGTCCTGTCAAATCTGATAGAACAAGGTGCTGGTTACAGAACGGTGTCGCCTCCTTCAGCACGGCCTGGAGCCTGACACCAGGCTGTGGATGGTCCTGTCAAATCTGATATAACAAGGAGCTGGTTTCAGAACGGTGTCGCCTCCTTCAGCACGGCCTGGAGCCTGACACCAGGCTGTGGGTGGTCCTGTCAAATCTAATATAACAAGGAGCTGGTTACAGAACGGTGTCGCCTCCTTCAGCACGGCCTGGAGCCTGACACCAGGCTGTGGGCGGTCCCGTCAAATCTGATATAACACGGAGCTGGTTACAGAACGATGTCGCCTCCTTCAGCACGGCCTGGAGCCTGACACCAGGCTGTGGATGGCCCTGTCAAATCTGACATAACAAGGAGCTGGTTACAGAACGGTGTCGCCTCCTTCAGCACGGCCTGGAGCCTGACACCAGGCTGTGGATGGGCCTGTCAAATCTGATACAAAAAGGATCTGGTTACAGAACGGTGTCGCCTCCTTCAGCACGTCCTGGAGCCTGACATCAGGCTGTGGATGGTCCTGTCAAATCTGATATAACAAGGTGCTGGTTACAGAACGGTGTCACCTCCTTCAGCACGGCCTGGAGCCTGACACCAGGCTGTGGATGGTCCTGTCAAATCTGATATAACAAGGTGCTGGTTACAGAACGGTGTCGCCTCCTTCAGCACGGCCTGGAGCCTGACACCTGGCTGTGGATGGTCCTTTCAAATCTGATATAACAAGGAGCTGGTTACAGAACGGTGTCGCCTCCTTCAGCACGGCCTGGAGCCTGACACCAGACTGTGGATGGTCCTGTCAAATCTGATATAACAAGGAGCTGGTTACAGAACGCTGTCGCCTCCTTCAGCGCGGCCTGGAGCCTGACACCAGGCTGTGGATGGTCCTGTCAAATCTGATATAACAAGGAGCTGGTTACAGAACGGTGTCGCCTCCTTCAGCACGGCCTGGAGCCTGACACCAGGCTGTGGATGGGCCTGTCAAATCTGATACAAAAAGGATCTGGTTACAGAACGGTGTCGCCTCCTTCAGCACGTCCTGGAGCCTGACATCAGGCTGTGGATGGTCCTGTCAAATCTGATATAACAAGGTGCTGGTTACAGAACGGTGTCACCTCCTTCAGCACGGCCTGGAGCCTGACACCAGGCTGTGGATGGTCCTGTCAAATCTGATATAACAAGGTGCTGGTTACAGAACGGTGTCGCCTCCTGCAGCACGGCCTGGAGCCTGACACCAGGCTGTGGATGGTCCTGTCAAATCTGATATCACAAGGAGCTGGTTACAGAACGGTGTCACCTCCTTCAGCACGGCCTGGAGCCTGACACCAGGCTGTGGATAGTCCTGTCAAATCAGATACAAGGAGCTGGTTGCAGAACGGTGTCGCCTCCTTCAGCACGGCCTGGAGCCTGACACCAGGCTGTGGATGGTCCTGTCAAATCTGATATAACAAGGAGCTGGTTACAGAACGGTGTCGCCTCCTTCAGCACGGCTTGGAGCCTGACACCAGGCTGTGGATGGTCCCGTCAAATCTGATATAACAAGGAGCTGGTTACAGAACGGTGTCGCCTCCTTCAGCACGGCCTGGAGCCTGACACCAGGCTGTGGATGGCCCTGTCAAATCTGATATAACAGGGAGCTGGTTACAGAACGGTGTCGCCTCCTTCAGCACGGCCTGGAGCCTGACACCAGGCTGTGGATGGTCCTGTCAAATCTGATATAACAAGGCGCTGGTTACAGAACGGTGTCGCCTCCTTCAGCACGGCCTGGAGCCTGACACCAGGCTGTGGATGGTCCTGTCAAATCTGATATAACAAGGCGCTGGTTACAGAACGGTGTCGCCTCCTTCAGCACGGCCTGGAGCCTGACACCAGGCTGTGGATGGTCCTGTCAAATCTGATATTACAAGGCGCTGGTTACAGAACGGTGTCGCCTCCTTCAGCACGGCCTGGAGCCTGACACCAGGCTGTGGATGGTCCTGTCAAATCTGATATAACAAGGAGCTGGTTACAGAACGGTGTCGCCTCCTTCAGCACGGCCTGGACCCTGACACCAGGCTGTGGATTGTCCTGTCAAATCTGATATAACAAGGAGCTGGTTACAGAACGGTTTCGCCTCCTTCAGCACGGCCTGGAGCCTGACACCAGGCTGTGGATGGGCCTGTCAAATCTGATATAACAAGGAGCTGGTTACAGAACGGTGTCACCTCCTTCAGCACGGCCTGGAGCCTGACACCAGGCTGTGGATGGTCCTGTCAAATCTGATATAACACGGTGCTGGTTACAGAACGGTGTCGCCTCCTTCAGCACGGCCTGGAGCCTGACACCAGGCTGTGAATGGTCCTGTCAAATCTGATATAACACGGAGCTGGTTACAGAACGGTGTCGCCTCCTTCAGCACGGCCTGGAGCCTGACACCAGGCTGTGGATGGTCCTGTCAAATCTGATATAACAAGGAGCTGGTTACAGAACGGTGTCGCCTCCTTCAGCACGGCCTGGAGCCTGACACCAAGCTGTGGATGGTCCTGTCAAATCTGATATAACAAGGAGCTAGTTACAGAACGGTGTCACCTCCTTCAGCACGGCCTGGAGCCTGACACCAGGCTGTGGATGGTCCTGTCAAATCTGATATAACAAGGAGCTGGTTACAGAACGGTGTCGCCTCCTTCAGCACGGCCTGGAGCCTGACACCAGGCTGTGGATGGTCCTGTCAAATCAGATACAACAAGGAGCTGGTTACAGAACGGTGTCACCTCCTTCAGCACGGCCTGTAGCCTGACACCAGGCTGTGGATGGTCCTGTCAAATCTGGTATAACAAGGAGCTGGTTACAGAACGGTGTCACCTCCTTCAGCGCGGCCTGGAGCCTGACACCAGCCTGTGGATGGTCCTGTCAAATCTGATATAACAAGGTGCTGGTTACAGAACGGTGTCGCCTCCTTCAGCACGGCCTGGAGCCTGACACCAGGCTGTGGATGGGCCTGTCAAATCTGATATAACAAGGAGCTGGTTACAGAACGTAGTTGCCTCCTTCAGCACGGCCTGGAGCCTGACACCAGGCTGTGGATGGTCCTGTCAAATCTGATACAACAAGGAGCTGGTTACAGAACGGTGTCGCCTCCTTCAGCATGGCCTGGAGCCTTACACCAGGCTGTGGATGGTCCTGTCAAATCTGACATAACAAGGAGCTGGTTACAGAACGGGGGCTCACGAGGCCACACTGCCTGACCCCAGCTTCCAGGGATTATTGAGCAGTAAATGGTTAACTATATACAGCACAGAGGTCTCTGAAACAGCTTTTTAATTGGGGGCTCACGAGGCCACACTGCCTGACCCCAGCTCCCAGGGATTATTGAGAAGTAAATGGTTAATTATATACAGCACAGAGGCCTCTGAAACAGCTTTTTAATTGGGGAGCTCCCGAGGCCACACTGCCTGTCCCCTGCTCCCAGGGATTATTGAGAAGTAAATGGTTAACTATATACAGGCACAGAGGCCTCTGAAACAGCTTTTTAATTGGGGGCTCCCAAGGCCACACTGCCATCCCTCGCTCCCAGGGATTATTGAGCAGTAAATGGTTAACTATATCCAGGCACAGAGGTCTCTGAAACAGCTTTTTAATTGGGGTATCCCGGAGTCACACTGCCTGTCCCCTGCTCCCAGGGATTATTGAGAAGTAAATGGTTAACTATATACTGCACAGAGGTCTCTGAAACAGCTTTTTAATTGGGGGCTCCCGGAGTCACACTGCCTGTCCCCTGCTCCCAGGGATTATTGAGCAGTAAATGGTTAACTATATACAGCACAGAGGTCTCTGAAACAGCTTTTTTAATTGGGGCTCCCGAGGCCACACTGCCTGTCCCCTGCTCCCAGGGAGTATTGAGCAGTAAATGGTTAACTATATACAGCACAGAGGTCACTGAAACAGCTTTTTAATTGGGGGCTCCCGGAGCCACACTTCCTGTCCCCTGCTCCCAGGGATTATTGAGAAGTAAATGGTTAATTATATACAGCACAGAGGTCTCTGAAACAGCTTTTTAATTGGGGGCTCCCAAGGCCACACTGCCATCCCTCGCTCCCAGGGATTATTGAGCAGTAAATGGTTAACTATATCCAGGCACAGAGGTCTCTGAAACAGCTTTTTAATTGGGGTATCCCGGGGCCACACTGCCTGTTCCCTGCTCCCAGGGATTATTGAGCAGTAAATGGTTAACAATATACTGCACAGAGTATCTGAAACACCTTTTTAACTGGGGACACCCGAGGCCACACTGCCTGTCCCCTGCTCCCATGGATTATTGAGCAGTAAATGGTTAACTATATACAGGCCCAGTGGTCTCGGACACAGCATTTTCACCCCTGCTCCCAGGGATTATTGAGCAGTAAATGGTTATATATATACAGGGACAGAGGTCTCTGAACCAGCTTTTTATTTGGGGCTCCCGGACCACACTGCCTGTCCCCTGCTCCCACTGATTATTGAGCAGTAAATGGTTAACTGTATACAGGCACAGAGGTCACGGAAACAGCTTTTTAATTGGGGGCTCCCGAGGCCACACTGCCTGTCCCCTGATCCCAGGGATTATTGAGCAGTAAATGGTTAACGATATACTGCACAGAGGTCACGGAAACAGCTTTTTAATTGGGGGCTCCCGGAGCCACACTGCCTGTCCCCTGCTCCCAGGGATTGTTGAGAAGTAAATGGTTAATTATATATAGCACAGAGGCCTCTGAAACAGCTTTTTAATTGGGGGCTCCCAAGGCCACACTGCCTGTCCCCTGCTCCCAGGGATTATTGAGCAGTAAATGGTTAACTATATACAGCACAGAGGTCTCTGAAACAGCTTTTTAATTGGGGGCTCCCGAGGCCACACTGCCTGTACCCTGCTCCCAGGGGTTATTGAGCAGTAAATGGTTAACTATATACAGCATAGAGGTCTCTGAAACAGATTTTTTAATTGGGGCTCCCGAGGCCACACTGCCTGTCCCCTGCTCCCAGGGATTATTGAGCAGTAAATGGTTAACTATATACAGCACAGAGGTCCCTGAAACAGCTTTTTAATTGGGGGCTCCCGGAGCCACACTGCCTGTCCCCTGCTCCCAGGGATTATTGAGCAGTAAATGGTTAATTATATACAGCACAGAGGCCTCTGAAACAGCTTTTTATTTGGGGGCTCCCAAGGCCACACAGCCTGTCCCCTGCTCCCAGGGATTATTGAGCAGTAAATGGTTAACTATATACAGCACAGAGTATCTGAAACACCTTTTTAACTGGGGGCTTCCGAGGCCACACTGCCTGTCCCCTGCTCCCAGGGATTATTGAGCAGTAAATGGTTAACTATATACAGGCCCAGTGGTCTCTGACACAGCATTTTAACCCCTGCTCCCAGGGATTATTGAGCAGTAAATGGTTAACTATATACATGGACAGAGGTCTCTGAACCAGCTTTTTATTTGGGACTCCAGGACCACACTGCCTGTCCCCTGCTCCCACTGATTTTTGAGCAGTAAATGGTTAACGAGAAACTGCACAGAGGTCACGGAAACAGCTTTTTAATTGGGGGCTCCCGAGGCCACACTGCCTGTACCCTGCTCCCAGGGGTTTTTGAGCAGTAAATGGTTAACTATATACAGCATAGAGGTCTCTGAAACAGCTTTTTAATTGGGGGCTCCCGAGGCCACACTGCCTGTCCCCTGCTCCCAGGGATTATTGAGAAGTAAATGGTTAATTATATATAGCACAGAGCCCTCTGAAACAGCTTTATAATTGGGGGCTCCCAAGGCCACACTGCCTGTCCCCTGCTCCAAGGGATTATTGAGCAGTAAATGGTTAACTATATACAGCACAGAGGACTCTGAAAGTGTTTTAATTGGGGCTCCCGAGGCCACACTGCCTGTCGCCTGCTCCCAGAGATGATTAAGACAAAGTAAATGGTTAAATATATACAGCACAGAAGTCTCTTAAACCGCTTTTTAATTGGGGGCTCCCAAGGCCACACTGCCTGTCCCCTGCTCCCAGGGATTATTGACCAGTAAATGGTTAACTATATACAGGCACAGAGGTCTCTGAAACAGCTTTTTAATTGGGGGCCCCCGAGGCCACACTGCCTGTCCCCTGCTCCCAGGGATTATTGAGCAGTAAATGGTTAACTATATACAGCACAGAGTATCTGAAACACCTTTTTAACTATGGTCTCCCGAGGCCACACTGTCTGTCCCCTGCTCCCAGGGATTATTGAGCAGTAAATGGTTAACTATATACAGGCCCAGTAGTCTCTGAAACAGCTTTTTAATTGGGGGCTCCCAAGGTCACACTGCCTGTCCCCTGCTCCCAGGGATTATTGAGCAGTAAATGGTTAACTATATACAGAACAGTCTGTGAAACAGCTTTTTAATTGGGGGCTCCCGAGGCCACACTGCCTGACCCCTGCTCCGAGGGATTATTGAGCAAGAAATTGTTAACTATATACAGCACAGAGGTCTCTGAACCAGCTTTTTAATTGGGGGCTCCCGGACCACACTGCCTGTCCCCTGCTCCCACTGATTATTGACCAGTAAATGGTTAACGATATACAGGCACAGAGGTCTCTGAAACAGCTTTTTAACTGGGGGCTTCCGGACCACACTGCCTGTCTCCTGCTTCCAGGGATTATTGAGCAGTAAATGGTTAACTATATACAGCACAGAGGTCTCTGAAACTGCTTTTTAATTGGGGGCTCCCGGAGCCACACTGCCTGTCCCCTGCTCCCAGGGATTATTGAGCAGTAATTGGTTAACTATATACTGCACAGAGGTCTCTGAAACAGCGTTTTAATTGTTTTCTCCCGAGACCACACTGCCAGTCCCCTGCTCCCAGGGATTATTGAGAAGTAAATGGTTAAATATATCCAGCACAGAGGTCTCTGAAACAGCTTTTTAATTGGGGGCTCCCAAGGCCACACTGCATGTCCCCTGCTCCCAGGGATTATTGAGCAGTAAATGGTTAACTGTATACAGCACAGAGGTCTCTGAAACAGCTTTTTAATTGGGGGCTCCCGGAGCCACACTGCCTGTCCCCTGCTCCCAGGGATTATTGAGCAGTAAATGGTTAACTATATACAGGCACAGAGGTCACTTAAACAGCTTTTTAATTGGGGGCTCCCGGTGCCACACTGCCTGTCCCCTGCTCCCAGGGATTATTGAGCAGTAAATGGTTAACTATATACAGCACAGAGGTCTCTGAAACAGCTTTTTAATTGGGGGCTCCCAAGGCCACACTGCCTGTCCCCTGCTCCCAGGGATTATTGAGCAGTAAGTGGTTAACTATATACAGCATAGAGTATCTGAAACACCTTTTTAACTATGGTCTCCCGAGGCCACACTGCCTGTCCCCTGCTCGCAGGGATTATTGAGCAGTAAATGGTTCACTATATACAGGCCCAGTAGTCTCTGAAACAGCTTTTTAATTGGGGGCTCCCAAGGTCACACTGCCTGTCCCCTGCTCCCAGGGATTATTGAGCAGTAAATGGTTAACTATATACAGAACAGTCTGTGAAACAGCGTTTTAATTGTTTTCTCCCGAGACCACACTGCCAGTCCCCTGCTCCCAGGGTTTATTGAGCAGTAAATGGTTAACTATATTCAGGCACAGAGGTCTCTGAAACAGCTTTTTAATTGGGGGCTCACGGAGCCACACTGCCTGTCCCCTGCTCCCAGGGATTATTGAGCAGTAAATGGTTAACTATATACAGCACAGAGCCCTCTGAAACAGCTTTATAATTGGGGGCTCCCAAGGCCACGCTGCCTGTCCCCTGCTCCAAGGGATTATTGAGCAGTAAATGGTTAACTGTATACAGCACAGATGTCTATGAAACAGCTTTTTAATTGGGGGCTCCCGAGGCCACACTGCCTGACCCCTGCTCCCAGGTTTTATTGAGCAGCAAATTGTTAAATATATACAGCACAGATGTCTCTGAACCAGCTTTTTAATTGGGGGCTCCCGGACCACACTGCCTGTCCCCTGCTCCCACTGATTATTGAGCAGTGAATGATTAACTATATACAGGCACAGAGGTCTCTGAAACAGCGTTTTAATTGTTTTCTCCCGAGACCACACTGCCTGTCCCCTGCACCCAGGGATTATTGAGAAGTAAATGGTTAAATATACAAAGCACAGAGGTCCCTGAAACAGTTTTTTAATTGGGTGCACCCGGAGCCACGCTGCCTGTCCCCTGCTCCCAGGGATTATTGAGCAGTAAATGGTTAAATATATACAGCACAGAGGTCTCTGAAACAGCTTTTTAATTGGGGGCTCCCGAGGCCACACTGCCTGTCCCCTGCTCCCAGGGTTTATTGAGCAGTAAATGGTTAACTATATACAGGCACAGAGGTCTCTGAAACAGCTTTTTAATTGGGGGCTCCCAAGGTCACACTGCCTGTCCCCTGCTCCCAGGGATTATTGAGCAGTAAATGGTTAACTATATACAGAACAGTCTGTGAAACAGCTTTTTAATTGGGGGCTCCCGAGGCCACACTGCCTGACCCCTGCTCCCAGGGATTATTGAGAAGTAAATGGTTAATTATATATAGCACAGAGCCCTCTGAAACAGCTTTAAAATTGGGGGCTCCCAAGGCCACACTGCCTGTCCCCTGCGCCAAGGGATTATTGAGCAGTAAATGGTTAACTATATACAGCACAGAGGACTCTGAAAGTGTTTTAATTTGGGCTCCCGAGGCCACACTGCCTGTCGCCTGCTCCCAGAGATTATTAAGACAAAGTAAATGGTTAAATATATACAGCACAGAAGTCTCTTAAACCGCTTTTTAATTGGGGGCTCCCAAGGCCACACTGCCTGTCCCCTGCTCCCAGGGATTATTGACCAGTAAATGGTTAACTATATACAGGCACAGAGGTCTCTGAAACAGCTTTTTAATTGGGGGCCCCCGAGGCCACACTGCCTGTCCCCTGCTCCCAGGGATTATTGAGCAGTAAATGGTTAACTATATACAGCACAGAGTATCTGAAACACCTTTTTAACTATGGTCTCCCAAGGTCACACTGCCTGTCCCCTGCTCCCAGGGATTATTGAGCAGTAAATGGTTAACTATATACAGAACAGTCTCTGAAACAGCTTTTTAATTGGGGGCTCCCGGACCACACTGCCTGTCCACTGCTCCCACTGATTATTGACCAGTAAATGGTTAACGATATACAGGCACAGAGGTCTCTGAAACAGCTTTTTAACTGGGGGCTCCCGGACCACACTGCCTGTCTCCTGCTTCCAGGGATTATTGAGCAGTAAATGGTTAACTATATACAGCACAGAGGTCTCTGAAACTGCTTTTTAATTGGGGGCTCCCGGAGCCACACTGCCTGTCCCCTGCTCCCAGGGATTATTGAGCAGTAATTGGTTAACTATATACAGGCACAGAGGTATCTGAAACAGCGTTTTAATTGTTTTCTCCCGAGACCACACTGCCAGTCCCCTGCTCCCAGGGATTATTGAGAAGTAAATGGTTAAATATATCCAGCACAGAGGTCTCTGAAACAGCTTTTTAATTGGGGGCTCACGGACCACACTGCCTGTCCCCTGCTCCCAGGGATTATTGACCAGTAAATGGTTAACTATATACAGGCACAGAGGTCTCTGAAACAGCTTTTTAATTGGGGGCCCCCGAGGCCACACTGCCTGTCCCCTGCTCCCAGGGATTATTGAGCAGTAAATGGTTAACTATATACAGCACAGAGTATCTGAAACACCTTTTTAACTATGGTCTCCCAAGGTCACACTGCCTGTCCCCTGCTCCCAGGGATTATTGAGCAGTAAATGGTTAACTATATACAGAACAGTCTCTGAAACAGCTTTTTAATTGGGGGCTCCCGGACCACACTGCCTGTCCACTGCTCCCACTGATTATTGACCAGTAAATGGTTAACGATATACAGGCACAGAGGTCTCTGAAACAGCTTTTTAACTGGGGGCTCCCGGACCACACTGCCTGTCTCCTGCTTCCAGGGATTATTGAGCAGTAAATGGTTAACTATATACAGCACAGAGGTCTCTGAAACTGCTTTTTAATTGGGGGCTCCCGGAGCCACACTGCCTGTCCCCTGCTCCCAGGGATTATTGAGCAGTAATTGGTTAACTATATACAGGCACAGAGGTATCTGAAACAGCGTTTTAATTGTTTTCTCCCGAGACCACACTGCCAGTCCCCTGCTCCCAGGGATTATTGAGAAGTAAATGGTTAAATATATCCAGCACAGAGGTCTCTGAAACAGCTTTTTAATTGGGGGCTCACGGACCACACTGCCTGTCCCCTGCTCCCAGGGATTATTGAGCAGTAAATGGTTAACTATATACAGGCACAGAGGTCACTTAAACAGCTTTTTAATTGGGGGCTCCCAAGGCCACACTGCCTGTCCCCTGCTCCCAGGGATTATTGAGCAGTAAGTGGTTAACTATATACAGCATAGAGTATCTGAAACACCTTTTTAACTATGGTCTCCCGAGGCCACACTGCCTGTCCCCTGCTCGCAGGGATTATTGAGCAGTAAATGGTTCACTATATACAGGCCCAGTAGTCTCTGAAACAGCTTTTTAATTGGGGCTCCCAAGGTCACACTGCCTGTCCCCTGCTCCCAGGGATTATTGAGCAGTAAATGGTTAACTATATACAGAACAGTCTGTGAAACAGCGTTTTAATTGTTTTCTCCCGAGACCACACTGCCAGTCCCCTGCTCCCAGGGATTATTGAGCAGTAAATGGTTAACTATATACAGCACAGAGTTCTCTGAAACAGCTTTTTAATTGGGGGCTCACGGAGCCACACTGCCTGTCCCCTGCTCCCAGGGATTATTGAGCAGTAAATGGTTAACTATATACAGCACAGAGCCCTCTGAAACAGCTTTATAATTGGGGGCTCCCAAGGCCACACTGCCTGTCCCCTGCTCCAAGGGATTATTGAGCAGTAAATGGTTAACTATATACAGCACAGATGTCTATGAAACAGCTTTTTAATTGGGGGCTCCCGAGGCCACACTGCCTGACCCCTGCTCCCAGGTTTTATTGAGCAGTAAATTGTTAAATATATACAGCACAGATGTCTCTGAACCAGCTTTTTAATTGGGGGCTCCCGGACCACACTGCCTGTCCCCTGCTCCCACTGATTATTGAGCAGTGAATGATTAACTATATACAGGCACAGAGGTCTCTGAAACAGCGTTTTAATTGTTTTCTCCCGAGACCACACTGCCTGTCCCCTGCACCCAGGGATTATTGAGAAGTAAATGGTTAAATATACAAAGCACAGAGGTCCCTGAAACAGTTTTTTAATTGGGGGCTCCCGGACCACACTGCCTGACCCCTGCTCCCAGGGATTATTGAGCAGTAAATGGTTAACTATATACAGCACAGAGGTCTCAGAAACAGCTTTTTAATTGGGGGCTCCCGGACCACACTGCCTGTCCCCTGCTCCCAGGGATTATTGAGCAGTAAATGGTTAACTATATTCAGGCACAGAGGTCTCTGAAACAGCTTTTTAATTGGGGGCTCCCGGACACACTGCCTGTCCCCTGCTCCCAGGGATTATTGAGCAGTAAATGGTTAACTATATACAGGCACAGAGGTCTCTGAAACAGCGTTTTAATTGTTTTCTCCCGAGACCACACTGCCTGTCCCCTGCTCCCAGGGATTATTGAGCAGTAAATGGTTAACTATATACAGGCACAGAGGTCACTTAAACAGCTTTTTAATTGGGGGCTCCCGGTGCCACACTGCCTGTCCCCTGCTCCCAGGGATTATTGAGCAGTAAATGGTTAACTATATACAGCACAGAGCCCTCTGAAACAGCTTTATATTTGGGGGCTCCCAAGGCCACACTGCCAGTCCCCTGCTCCCAGGGATTATTGAGCAGTAAATGGTTAACTATATTCAGGCACAGAGGTCTCTGAAACAGCTTTTTAATTGGGGGCTCACGGAGCCACACTGCCTGTCCCCTGCTCCCAGGTTTTATTGAGCAGTAAATTGTTAAATATATACAGCACAGATGTCTCTGAACCAGCTTTTTAATTGGGGGCTCCCGGACCACACTGCCTGTCCCCTGCTCCCACTGATTATTGAGCAGTGAATGATTAACTATATACAGGCACAGAGGTCTCTGAAACAGCGTTTTAATTGTTTTCTCCCGAGACCACACTGCCTGTCCCCTGCACCCAGGGATTATTGAGAAGTAAATGGTTAAATATACAAAGCACAGAGGTCCCTGAAACAGTTTTTTAATTGGGGGCTCCCGGACCACACTGCCTGACCCCTGCTCCCAGGGATTATTGAGCAGTAAATGGTTAACTATATACAGCACAGAGGTCTCAGAAACAGCTTTTTAATTGGGGGCTCCCGGACCACACTGCCTGTCCCCTGCTCCCAGGGATTATTGAGCAGTAAATGGTTAACTATATTCAGGCACAGAGGTCTCTGAAACAGCTTTTTAATTGGGGGCTCCCGGACACACTGCCTGTCCCCTGCTCCCAGGGATTATTGAGCAGTAAATGGTTAACTATATACAGGCACAGAGGTCTCTGAAACAGCGTTTTAATTGTTTTCTCCCGAGACCACACTGCCTGTCCCCTGCTCCCAGGGATTATTGAGCAGTAAATGGTTAACTATATACAGGCACAGAGGTCACTTAAACAGCTTTTTAATTGGGGGCTCCCGGTGCCACACTGCCTGTCCCCTGCTCCCAGGGATTATTGAGCAGTAAATGGTTAACTATATACAGCACAGAGGTCTCTGAAACAGCTTTTTAATTGGGGGCTCCCAAGGCCACACTGCCTGTCCCCTGCTCCCAGGGATTATTGAGCAGTAAGTGGTTAACTATATACAGCATAGAGTATCTGAAACACCTTTTTAACTATGGTCTCCCGAGGCCACACTGCCTGTCCCCTGCTCGCAGGGATTATTGAGCAGTAAATGGTTCACTATATACAGGCCCAGTAGTCTCTGAAACAGCTTTTTAATTGGGGGCTCCCAAGGTCACACTGCCTGTCCCCTGCTCCCAGGGATTATTGAGCAGTAAATGGTTAACTATATACAGAACAGTCTGTGAAACAGCGTTTTAATTGTTTTCTCCCGAGACCACACTGCCAGTCCCCTGCTCCCAGGGATTATTGAGCAGTAAATGGTTAACTATATTCAGGCACAGAGGTCTCTGAAACAGCTTTTTAATTGGGGGCTCACGGAGCCACACTGCCTGTCCCCTGCTCCCAGGGATTATTGAGCAGTAAATGGTTAACTATATACAGCACAGAGCCCTCTGAAACAGCTTTATAATTGGGGGCTCCCAAGGCCACACTGCCTGTCCCCTGCTCCAAGGGATTATTGAGCAGTAAATGGTTAACTATATACAGCACAGATGTCTATGAAACAGCTTTTTAATTGGGGGCTCCCGAGGCCACACTGCCTGACCCCTGCTCCCAGGTTTTATTGAGCAGTAAATTGTTAAATATATACAGCACAGATGTCTCTGAACCAGCTTTTTAATTGGGGGCTCCTGGACCACACTGCCTGTCCCCTGCTCCCACTGATTATTGAGCAGTGAATGATTAACTATATACAGGCACAGAGGTCTCTGAAACAGCGTTTTAATTGTTTTCTCCCGAGACCACACTGCCTGTCCCCTGCACCCAGGGATTATTGAGAAGTAAATGGTTAAATATACAAAGCACAGAGGTCCCTGAAACAGTTTTTTAATTGGGGGCTCCCGGACCACACTGCCTGTCCCCTGCTCCCAGGGATTATTGAGCAGTAAATGGTTAACTATATACAGCACAGAGGTCTCAGAAACAGCTTTTTAATTGGGGGCTCCCGGACCACACTGCCTGTCCCCTGCTCCCAGGGATTATTGAGCAGTAAATGGTTAACTATATTCAGGCACAGAGGTCTCTGAAACAGCGTTTTAATTGTTTTCTCCCGAGACCACACTGCCTGTCCCCTGCTCCCAGGGATTATTGAGAAGTAAATGGTTAAATATACACAGCACAGAGGTCCCTGAAACAGCTTTTTAATTGGGGGCTCCCGAGGCCACACTGCCTGACCCCTGCTCCCAGGTTTTATTGAGCAGTAAATTGTTAAATATATACAGCACAGATGTCTCTGAACCAGCTTTTTAATTGGGGGCTCCCGGACCACACTGCCTGTCCCCTGCTCCCACTGATTATTGAGCAGTGAATGATTAACTATATACAGGCACAGAGGTCTCTGAAACAGCGTTTTAATTGTTTTCTCCCGAGACCACACTGCCTGTCCCCTGCACCCAGGGATTATTGAGAAGTAAATGGTTAAATATACAAAGCACAGAGGTCCCTGAAACAGTTTTTTAATTGGGGGCTCCCGGACCACACTGCCTGTCCCCTGCTCCCAGGGATTATTGAGCAGTAAATGGTTAACTATATACAGCACAGAGGTCTCAGAAACAGCTTTTTAATTGGGTGCTCCCGGACCACACTGCCTGTCCCCTGCTCCCAGGGATTATTGAGCAGTAAATGGTTAACTATATTCAGGCACAGAGGTCTCTGAAACAGCTTTTTAATTAGGGTCTCCCGGACACACTGCCTGTCCCCTGCTCCCAGGGATTATTGAGCAGTAAATGGTTAACTATATACATGCACAGAGGTCTCTGAAACAGCGTTTTAATTGTTTTCTCCCGAGACCACACTGCCTGTCCCCTGCTCCCAGGGATTATTGAGAAGTAAATGGTTAAATATACACAGCACAGAGGTCCCTGAAACAGCTTTTTAATTGGGGGCTCCCGGAGCCACACTGCCTGTTCCCTGCTCCAAGGGAATATTGAGCAGTAAATGGTTAACTATATACAGCACAGAGGTCTCTGAAACAGCTTTTTAATTGGGGGCTCCCCAGGCCACACTGCCTGTCCCCTGCTCCTAGGGATCTTTGAGCAGTAAATGGTTAACTATATACAGGCACAGAGGTCACTGAAACAGCTTTTTAATTGGGGGCTCCCGGAGCCACACTGCCTGTTCCCTGCACCTAGGGATCTTTGAGCAGTAAATGGTTAACTATATACAGGCACAGAGGTCACTGAAACAGCTTTTTAATTGGGGTCTCACGGAGCCACGCTGCCTGTTCCCTGCTCCAAGGGAATATTGAGCAGTAAATGGTTAACTATATACAGCACAGAGGTCTCTGAAACAGCTTTTTAATTGGGGGCTCCCGGAGCCACACTGCCTGTCCCCTGCTCCCTGGGATTATTGAGCAGTAAATGGTTAACAATATACAGCACAGAGTATCTGAAACACCTTTTTAACTATGGACTCCCGAGGCCACACTGCCTGCCCCCTGCTCCCAGGTATTATTGAGCAGTAAATGGTTAACAATATACAGCACAGAGTATCTGAAACACCTTTTTAACTGGGGGCTCCCGAGGCCACACTGCCTGTCCCCTGCTCCCAGGGATTATCGAGAAGTGTATGTATTGGGGGTCATGTGGGACTGGAAGCCCTAATGTCATTGGCTGACAGATCCCGGGTACTGGTTGGCCGTTGACCTCAAGCTCCGCCCTGAAGGCGGAGTATAAGAAGCCGGAGTCTTCCCCCGCAGGCCAGTTTACTATCGAGCTGCGGGGGAACAGACACGCTTAATAAAGCCTCATCGACTTCATCTCTATTCGTCTCACGGAGTCTTTGTGCGCCACAATTTATTAAGCGTGCCGAAAAAGGACTATGGAGCTCAGGATCATTCCGGAATGCCTGAGGATCAGCCCCCACGCAGTGAATGCAGCAGCAGCCTTCAAACACTGGCAGACTTGCTTCGAGGCCTACGTCAGAACGACCACCGGCCGGGTCTCAGATGAACAAAAACTGCAGGTCCTGCACTCGAGGGTGAGCACGGAGATTTTCTCCCTCATCAAAGACTCGGACGATTTCCAGACGGCGTTCGCAGCACTGAGAAGTCTCTATGTCCGCCCTGTTAACCAAATCTACGCTCGCTACCAGCTCGCGACGAGACGGCAAGCTCCCGGAGAATCGATGGACGAGTTCTACGCCGCGCTGCTGATTTTGGGACGAGCCTGCAGCTGCCCGTCGGTGAACGCAAACGAACACACGGACATGTTAATGCGCGACGCTTTTGTGGCAGGTATGCAATCCTCCCAAATCCGCCAAAGACTTCTAGAAAAAGAGTCGCTGGGACTCTCAGAGGCACGGGCCCTAGCAGCCTCCCTAGACATGGCCGCGCGTAATACCCCCGCCTACGGCCCCGACCGCGCGGCAACCCATTGGGCCCCGTACGTACCCGTCGCGGCAAACCCCCTACCCCCCCCCCCCCGGACACCCCACAGGCTTGCGCAGTCCAAACGCCGAGTCGCACCGGGGGCGCCCGCTGTTATTTCTGCGGCCAGGCAAAGCACCCCCGACAACGCTGCCCGGCCCGCGCAGCTATCTGCAAAAGCTGCGGGAAAAAGGGCCATTATGCGGTTGTGTGCCGGTCCCGCGAGGTCGCCGCCGTCCCGGGAGCGCAGGGAGCCCTGCAAGCAGTCTATGCGTCCCAACCCCCCCAGCACGCCATGTACGACCCGCAGGCGCAGCCGCTCTGGGTCCCGACCACCGCGGTCCCGGGAGAACTGGGAGCCCTGCACGCCGCCTACGCTCCCCATCCCCCCTCCCCGCAGCCCATGTATGACCCACCGCCGGCGCTACCGCTTTGGGTCCCGGCCAACACTCTCCACGGAGAGGAGGGAGTTTTCCGCGTCCCTAACGCCACCCTAACCCCCACCCCGCGCCCCACGCCTGACCCGCCGGCGCCACCTACTTGGGCCCCGACCACCGCTGTCCCCGGTGAGGGAGCTCCGCGCGGTCCTAGCGCTCGCGGTCCTAGCGCTCGCGGTCCTAGCGCTCCCCAGCCCCCCCCAGCACACCATGTGCGACCCGCAGACGCCGCCATTTTGGGTCCCGGCCACCACGAGGGGAGGAGGGGCGCCGATGTGCGACCCGCAGACGCCGCCATTTTGGGTCCCGGCCACCACGAGGGGAGGAGGGGCGCCGCCATCTTGGACTGCCCCAGACCTGTACGACGCATGGGGCGGCCATTTTGTCCACCCCCGCCGCCATCTTGTGACCCCCCAGCCACGTGCGATGTATGGGGGCGGCCATTTTGTCCATCCCCGAAGCCATCTTGGACGGCAACAACGGACCCCACTCCGCTACTACAACCACGGCTCGCTTCGATTACGCTCGATCAGGCTCGGCCCCGGACACTCCAGACGACGACGACAATGGTCCTAATTAACGGCCACGAGACGCCATGCCTAGTCGACTCCGGGAGCACGGAAAGCTTTATCCACCCCGACACGGTAAGACGCTGTTCCTTGACCACCTATCCCAGCGCACAAAAGATTTGCCTAGCTGCAGGATCCCACTCCGTACAGATCCAGGGATTCTGCATAGTTACCCTAACGGTGCAGGGGAGGGAGTTCAAAAACTACAAACTAAACGTCCTTCCCCAACTCTGTGCCCCCACCTTGCTGGGATTAGATTTCCAATGCAATCTACAGAGCCTTACGTTCAAATTCGGCGGCCCCATACCCCCACTCACTATCTGCGGCCTCGCTACCCTCAAGGTGCAACCCCCGTCCTTGTTTGCGAACCTCACCCCGGATTGCAAACCCGTCGCCACTAGGAGCAGACGGTACAGCGCCCAGGACCAGACCTTCATTTGGTCCGAAGTCCAGCGGCTACTAAAGGAGGGCATAATCCAGGCCAGCAATAGTCCCTGGAGAGCGCAGGTGGTAGTAGTGAAGACAGGGGAGAAACAAAGGATGGTCATTGACTATAGCCAGACCATCAACAGGTACACACAACTAGACGCGTACCCTCTCCCCCGCATATCCGACATGGTCAATCGGATTGCCCAATATAAAGTCTTCTCCACCGTGGACCTCAAGTCCGCCTACCATCAGCTCCCCATCCGCCCAAGTGACCGCAAGTACACAGCCTTCGAGGCAGACGGGCGATTATACCATTTCCTACGGGTCCCTTTTGGCGTCACAAACGGGGTCTCGGTCTTCCAACGGGAGATGGACCGAATGGTTGATCAACACGGGTTGCGGGCCACGTTCCCGTATCTCGACAATGTAACCATCTGCGGCCACGATCAGCAGGACCACGACGCCGACCTCCAAAAATTCCTCCAGACCGCCAAAGCCTTGAACCTCACGTACAACGAGGACAAGTGCGTTTTTAGCACCGATGGGCTAGCCATTCTGGGCTACGTAGTGCGCAATGGGATAATAGGCCCCGACCCCGAACGTATGAGCGCACTCATGGAATTTCCCCTGCCGCACTGCCCAAAAGCCCTGAAACGCTGCCTGGGGTTCTTTTCGTACTACGCCCAGTGGGTCCCCCAGTACGCAGACAAGGCCCACCCCCTAATACAGACCACTACCTTCCCCCTGTCGACAGAGGCTCGCCAGGCCTTCAGCCGCATCAAAGCGGATATCGCAAAGGCCACGATGCGCGCCATCGACGAGTCCCTCCCCTTCCAGGTCGAGAGCGACGCCTCCGACGTAGCTCTAGCGGCCACCCTTAACCAAGCGGGCAGACCAGTGGCCTTTTTCTCCCGGACCCTCCACGCCTCAGAAATCCGCCACTCCTCAGTGGAAAAGGAGGCCCAGGCCATAGTGGAAGCTGTGCGACATTGGAGGCATTACCTGGCCGGCAGGAGATTCACTCTCCTCACTGACCAACGGTCGGTAGCCTTCATGTTCGATAATGCACAGCGGGGCAAAATTAAAAATGACAAGATCTTAAGGTGGAGGATCGAGCTCTCCACCTTCAACTACGAGATCTTGTACCGGCCCGGAAAGCTGAACGAGCCGTCCGATGCCCTATCCCGCGGCACATGTGCCAACGCACAAATAGACCGTCTCCAAACCCTCCACGAGGACCTCTGCCACCCGGGGGTCACTCGGTTCTACCATTTTATAAAGTCCCCAACCTCCCCTACTCTGTGGAGGAGGTCCGTACAGTCACCAGGAACTGCCACATCTGCGCAGAGTGCAAACCGCACTTTTTCAGGCCGGATAGAGCGCACCTGATCAAGGCTTCCCGTCCCTTTGAACGCCTCAGTCTGGATTTCAAAGGGCCCCTCCCCTCCACCGACCGCAACGCATACTTCCTGAACGTGGTGGACGAGTACTCCCATTTCCCCTTCGCCATCCCCTGCCCCGACATGACAGCGGCCACAGTTATTAAAGCCCTTAGCACCATATTCACACTGTTCGGTTGCCCCGCATATATCCATAGCGACAGGGGGTCCTCCTTCATGAGTGACGAGCTGCGCCAGTTCCTGCTCAGCAAGGGTATAGCCTCGAGCAGGACGACCAGCTACAACCCCCAGGGGAACGGGCAAGTAGAGAGGGAGAACGGCACGGTCTGGAAGGCCGTCCTACTGGCCCTACGGTCCAGGGATCTCCCAGTTTCACGGTGGCAGGAGGTCCTCCCGGACGCTCTCCACTCCATCCGGTCGCTGCTGTGTACCACCACTAACCAAACGCCTCATGAGCGCCTCCTTGTCTTCCCTAGGAGATCCTCCTCTGGAACGTCGCTGCCGACCTGGCTGGCGGCCCCAGGACCCATCTTGCTCCGGAAACATGTGCGGGCGCACAAATAGGACCCGTTGGTCGAGAGGGTTCACCTCCTCCACGCGAACCCGCAGTACGCCTACGTGGCGTACCCCGACGGCCGACAGGACACGGTCTCCCTGCGGGATCTGGCACCCGCCGGCAACACGCACACCCCCCCGACACCAATCACCCCCTCCCTGCCACCGGCGCACCCCGCTCCCGCCCCCTTCCCGGGAGGATCGGTCCTCCTCCCGTGTCCGACCAGGAGTGAAGCAGAAGCAGACACCGTAAAGCTCCCGGAGACGACAACGCCGGAACAAGCACCTGCACCACCACCGGGGCTGAGGCGATCGACAAGGAAGACCAGACCGCCCGCTCGACTCGTGGCATCGGTGTAACACAAGAATGTTGTGGACTTTAACGAGAATGTTCTTTTTCTTCTTACGAATATTGTAAACAGTTCACAAACCCTGTACATAGCCCAGTGTAGGGCAAAGTGTAGGGCACTGTAATGACATGCAAAAAGTTTTTTTTCCTCCCAGGACCAGCCTTGTAAACCCCTACCACCATGCGAAGCACCACCCCGCCGGGTTCATTTTTAACAAGGGGTGAATGTGGTAGTATGCATTAGGGGTCATGTGGGACTGTGAAGCCGTGATGCCATTGGCTGACAGATCCCGGGTCCTGGTTGGCTGTTGATCTCTAGCTCCGCCCTGAAGGCGGAGTATAAGAACCAGGAGTTCTCCCCGCAGCTCCAGTCTGTTGCTGAAATGCGGGGAACAAGTCACGCTTAATAAAGCCTCATCGACTTCATCTCTGTTCGTCTCTCGTGAGTCATTGTGCGCTACACCCGATTCTCACACTTTCATTTGGCGGCGTTTTGTTGAGTTTTTGTCTCTCCTTTTTGTTCTTTTTGGGTTGTGCTGCCCCCGGCGTTTTGGAGTCCACCCCCTTTTCTTTCTCCCTCAGTCACTTTGTGTTCCTTTACTCAGTCGCTCCAATAGGCATCATGCAGCACACTCGTCCCCTGCTGCATGGACAGAAATGTGGCCGGGCTTCACCAAAACAAAAACAAAATGATGTGTTTGCATTCTTTGGCCCTAATTTTATAAATATAGCAGTAACACCTTATAAAAGGTGCTGGGAGTTTGTGTCACTGAGAGGGAGAATCTTGGCCTCTTGCTGTGTTTCTCGTTTAACCATTTTCCTGCGCATGAGTTCATTTTCTCCCTCTTTCCCCCAGGAATTTGAATTTTGAATAAGAACTAGGAGCAGGAGTCGGCCACCTGGCCCCTCGAGCCTGCTCCACCATTTAATGAGATCATGGCTGATCTTTGTGGACTCAGCTCCACTCTCCGGCCCGTACACCATATCCCCCAATCCCTTTATTCTTGAGAAAGGCATCTAACTTTTTCTTAAAAACGTTTAAAGAAGGAGCCTCAACTGCTTCACTGGGCAAGGAATTCCAGAGATTCACAACCCTTTGGGTGAAGAAGTTCCTCCTACACTCGGTCCTAAATCTACTTCCCCTTATTTTGAGGCTATGCCCCCTAGCTCTGCTTTCCCCGACCAGGGGAAACAACCTGCCCGCATCTATCCTATCTATTCCCTTCATAATCTTATATGTTTCTATAAGATCCGCCCCCCCCCCCCCCCCGCATCCTTCTAAACTCCAACGGGTACAGTCCCAGTCTACTCAACCTCTCGTCATACTCTAATCCCCTCAACTCTGGGATCAACCTAGTGAATCTCCTCTGCACTCCCTCCAGTGCCAATATGTCCTTTCTCAGGTAAGGAGACCAAAACTGAACACAATACTCCAGATGTGGCCTCACCAACACCCTATACAATTGCAGCATAACCTCCCTAGTCTTGAACTCCATCCCTCTAGCAATGAAAGACAAAACTCGATTAGCCTTCTTAATCACCCGTTGCACCTGTACACCAACTTTTTGCGACTCGTGCACCAGCACACCCAGGTCCCTCTGCACAGCAGCATGTTTTAACATCTTACCGTTTAAATAATAAACCATTCCTCTGTTATTCCTCCCAAAATGGATAGCCTCACACTTGGCAACATTGAATTCCATCTGCCAGACCCTAACCCATTCACCTAACCTATCCAAATCCTTCTGCAGACTTCCGGTATCCTCTGCACTTTTTGCTTTACCACTCATCTTAGTGTCGTCTGCAAACTTTGACACATTGCACTTGGTCCCCAACTCCAAATCATCTATGCAAATTGTGAACAACTGCGGGCCCAACACTGATCCTTGAGGGACCCCACTAGTTACACGTTGCCAACCAGAGAAACACCCATTTATCCCCACTCTCTGCTTTCTGTTAGTTAACCAATCCTCTACCCATGCTACCACTTTACCCTCAATGCCATGCATCTTTAGTTTATGCAGCAACCTTTTGTGTGGCACCTTGTCAAAAGCTTTCTGGAAATCCAGGTATACCACATCTGCAATGTGAGCAGGAATCTTTGGACAAGGGCTATCCTCCAGAGGACAAGTGGATGGACTGAGGCCTACTCCACAGGCCGCACTCACGTGAGTTGTCTCTTTATTGCCGCCCCGGCCTTGCACTTAGACACAAACACATTAACCCTTTGGTGGGTGACAAAGAGCAAATTAAAAACCTGCAATATGAAGCTGTCTCAATTTTGTTTATGAACCCAAAATAACAGGGTTCTTTTAAATCTGGGTGTCCCGAAAGAGAGGGAGGGGTTGGATTGCATTGTCTGAGCCCCGATCACTCTCCGTATAACCTGTTAGCTATTTTAAACGACACTCAACACTGCTGACTGCACCTTCTGGGATCTTTCTGTGTACCAATGGATTTTGTTTTAAAAAGGTTTTTCTCAGTTTTGAGAGGCAGTTTAACTCTTTCAGAGGATTGAAGGGAGTTCTTTAGACTGGGTCCAATCCACACACACAGGATGAGGGGGGAGGAAAGGGTTTAGATCCAGGGGGGACTGGAGCTCGTAGCAGGAGTGAGGGGGGTGGGCGGGGGGAGAGGAAAGACAGCATCCCGCCTGGTTAGGTTCACATTGCTGCTGCTGTGGGATCTTGCTGTTCACGCACAGGCCTGTGGCCTTTGCCCGCAAAGTAATTGAGATCTCAACTCTTAAATTAAAATAGCACACGGACTGCAAAGTGGGTTCGAAGGTCTCACATTTTAAGGACTTGGGAATGAGTGAGTTGCTGAACCGATTTCACAGGGGACTGAGGGGATATTCAGCCAGGATCACACTGCTGCGTGTGGGATCTTACTGTGCAATCAATACTGCTGTCAGTTTGTACAGTGCAACAATGGTGTAGAAACAGAAAGAGATAGAGAAATCCCAGATCAGAAATTCTGAACTCAATTTGCAAAGTGTTATCATTTTGGCGATCTCCCTGTGCACACGTTGCCAGCAGAATTCACAAAATTAATAATATTGGGGTCACTTTAGGGCAGCAGGGTGGCGCAGTGGGTTAGCACTGCAGCCTCACGGCGCCGAGGTCCCAGGTTCGATCCCGTCAGTGTCCGTGTGGAGTTTGCACATTCTCCCCGTGTCTGCGTGTGTTTCACCCCCACAACCCAAAGGTGTGCTACGTTGGTGAATTGGCCACCCTAAATTGCCCCTTAATTGGAAAAAATGAATTGGGTATTTTAAATTTATTTTCAAAAAATTAAACAATAAAAAAAATAGTGGGGTCACTTTCAAAACAAATTCATTGACTGTAAAGTAATCTCGATGGCTCGGAATAACAGTCCCTTAACTTGAAGCGGGTATAATTCTGGAATGAAGCCTGTATTTTAGGCCGAGACATAAATATGAGGGAGAAATTAAATTGGCAGGGGGCCATTTTAATTCAGGTTACTGTTGTTGTGAGTGTTGGATTCCTGTGCCTGACTCTCTCTCTCTCTCTCCTTCCCAACTACTGGGGTACTGGGGTGAGGGGGAGACAGAGCGCGGAGTACGGAAAGAGTGTGGGGAGGGGTGTGAGGGAGATTAGAGAGAGGGAGAGGAGAAAGACAGAGAGCATGAAGGGAGAGGGAGGCTGTGAAAAAGAGAGGCTTTCTCTCCCTCTCTACCTTCTTTCCATTCTTGTCTCTCTCTCTCTCTGTCTCCCCAGCGTTCTGCCACTATCTGTCCATCTCTCTCCAGCATTTTAGTGTCTCTTTAAACCTTTAATATATGAAAACCACCCCACAAACTGCAATGGGGAATCTCATCCTTTCTTTCTGGGGATACCCTGATTTGGGAAAAGAATAGAAATAAATGGTGGGAGGGAGACTTTAAAAAGTCTCTAAACGGACCGGGCAGTGGGTTTCCCAGTTTAAAGAGGGGAGTTTCTCTCTTTCTGGGGACAGTGAATGTGTCTCCAGACTGGGAATACCCATGGTGTTCAGGGGGGGAGTATAGGGGGGGCAGGGGGAGATGGAAGAACAAATATAGCAGGCAATGGAAGGAATATGTCCCCCCCCCCCCCTCCCCGCTCACCTGCCTGTCCCTGACAGGATCACATTGCTGGTTGTGGGATCCTGCTGTGCATCAATGGCCTGCTGCATTTCCTAAACTTCAACTTAGACACCACACACATTTAAAATTAAACTAGTTGTCTGAGTCTGAAGCAGTCGGGAGGGGGTGAGGGAGTGGGTCTGAAATGAATAGGCCGCAGCCTGGGTAAAGATTTGTCCTCAATCTCAGTGGTGTTTGTGTTTTAGACAGGGCGGTGGCATTGGAAGGATTTCTGAGGGGGTTTTGTGGTGAAATATCCCTGTCTCTGTCCCTCCAGCTTTCTATCTCTCCCTCTTTCCAATATCTCTCTCTTTCCAATCTCTCCCTCCTTCCCAATCTCTCCCTCCTTCCCAATCTCTCCCTCTTTCCAATCTCTCCCTCTTTCCAGCCATTTCTTTCTCTATTTCACCTTGTAGTAAATGTAAAAGAAAATCCCAATGCGATTTGTCGAGAGATAAGAGAGAGGGAGAGGGAAAACAGAGAGAGGGTGGAGGGAGAGCGAGAGGAAAAGAGAGGGGAGAGAGAGGTCGGAGGGAGATGGAGAGAAAAAGAGAGGTGGAGAGAGAAAGACAGAGAGAGATACAGTGAAAAGGAAAGGGTCTGTGGGTGGGGTTCTGCTGTGTGCAGTCAAGCTCGGCCCAGTTACATTGTGTTTTAGAAAGTGCGATTTTACACAAACTACAGTCCTGAGACAGTCGATTTGAAAATGTCTCCTGAGGGAAAGAAGCCCTGTGAGAAAATGAGAGGGGGTGTGGGAGAAATTCCCTGTCTCTTTTTTCCCCACCGCACCTCCCCCCTCCCCCACCACAAGCCTCTCTCTCTCTCTCCGGCTACCTCTCTCTATATTTCCTCTTCCAATAAAATGATAGAAACACCAATGTGATTTGTCGTTATTTGAATGGGGGGCTGGCGGGGGTGGGGAATGTGTGTGTGTGGGGGCGGGGGGGGGAGGTTGAGTGGGAGGTTGTTAAGAGACACAGGATATGGACTGGGCTCCTGTATCCATCATGTTTATTTATTGTGGGATCCTGCTGTGCACACTGCAACATGTAAACGTGAACACACCGCCTTTCCTAATGTTGCCCAGGTGCTGGGATTGAAGTTGTAAATGTGAGGCAGTGTCAGGGACTGTTTCTAATCCCAGAGTATCTCCTGTGCTGAAGATGGGCTGATTAGTGAAGTGTTGGTGATGGGGAGGGGGGTGCATGTGTGTGTGTGTGTGTGTGTCTGGGGCAGGCTGGGGGGGGGGCAGGCTGGGCTGGGGGGGGGGGGGTAATTCAGTCACCGAGTTCTCCAAAGTCTCCAAACTTTCCCCCACTCCCCCCACCTCACTGCCAGTTTCAAAGAGGGACTTTCATTTCACTTCAATGAGACAATTGGCCAATTGCACAGTGCCCGTGTTTTACTGGAACGTCAGTGTTGTGTGTGGAAAAGCCCAGGGCAGCGTTTGAATTGACTTTGACAAAATTTCTGCTTGTCAGATTCTCTGTCTCTTTCCCCGTCTTACTCCCCGAGTCAGAGAAATGGGTGAAGAGAGAGTGGCGAGGGAGGGGAGAGAGCGAGGGAAACAGGAGTAGAGAACAGAATAGAGGTGGAGTTTGGTGGGAGGGTCAAAGAGGGGATGGGGAGGTGGGGGGGGGGATAGGCACACAGTATATGGGGGTCTCCAGTGTGGAGTCAGTGCCCTGCTCCCAGTCTCAGGGGGGTGGGGCAGGGGAGGGTTAGGTTATGACCCCTCCCCCCCCCCCCAAAGGTGCTTTACAGTCCATGAACTAGTTTAATTTGACATTGTGTGTGGTCACTAAGCTGACAGTCCAGGGAAGGCTGCAGGCCAGTGGTGCACAGCAAGATCCCACAGACAGCAATGTGATCCTATCCGGGTGGGGAGGTGGGAGACACACTTTCCTTCCCCTGCCCGCTGACATCCTCCCTCCCTCTCCCCCGTACCCACACCCTCTCTCTGAACACGCCCCACCCCACCCGTGAACACCATCTGTATTGCCAGTCTGCAGACACTTCCCCTCTGCCCCCAGAAAGAGTTACCCTGCCCTCTGTGCACTGGCAAATCAGCTGCCCATTCCTTTAGGAGTCTTTTTCCAATCGCCCTTCCAGCAAATATTTCTATTCCCCAATCCGGTGCAGAAAGTGGGAGAAGTTAGCGGAAGCTGAGTTGAAAGTTGTTTAACACCAGACTGCATTCTGGATTCATGCTGGCAGGTTTATACATGGCGATGACGTGAGGCTTTAGTGACATTCGCAGGAATCAGTTTGAATTGAGATTTAGTGACAGGCTGACTTTCAATTTGTCCCTTTGTCTCTCTTTACCCATGACTCTCTATATTTCCTCAGTCTGTGTCTCGTTCTGTCTCTCTCTGACTGTCTGTCTCTCTCTTTACCTCTCTCTCTCTCCCTCCGCTCCTGCCTTTCTGTCTCTGCCAGTCTCTCCCTTGCTTTGTCTCTCTCTCTCTCTGCCTGTCTCTCTCCCTCTCTCTTTACCTCTCTCTCTCTCTCCCTCCGTCCCTGCGTTTATGTCTCTGCCAGCCTCTCCCTCACTCTCTCTCTCTCCCTCTGACTGTCTCTCTCCCTCTCTCTTTACCTCTCTCTCTCTCTGACTGTCTCTCTCTCTCTTTACCTCTCTCTCTCTCCCTCCGCTCCTGCCTTTCTGTCTCTGCCAGTCTCTCCCTCGCTTTGTCTCTCTCTCTCTCTGCCTGTCTCTCTCCCTCTCTCTTTACCTCTCTCTCTCTCCCTCCGTCCCTGCGTTTATGTCTCTGCCAGTCTCTCCCTCACTCTGTCTCTCTCTCTCTCTCTCTCTGCCTGTCTCTCTCCCTCTCTCTTTACCTCTCTCTCTCTCCCTCCGTCCCTGCGTTTATGTCTCTGCCAGTCTCTCCATCACTGTCTCTCCCTCTCTCACTCTGACTGTCTGTCTCTCTCTCTCTTTACCTCTCTCTCTCTCCCTCCGTCCCTGCGTTTATATCTCTGCCAGTCTCTCCCTCCCTCTCTCTCCCTCTCTCTCTCTCTCTCTGACTGTCTCTCTCTCTCTTTACCTCTCTCTCTCTCCCTCCGCTCCTGCCTTTCTGTCTCTGCCAGTCTCTCCCTCGCTTTGTCTCTCTCTCTCTCTGCCTGTCTCTCTCCCTCTCTCTTTACCTCTCTCTCTCTCTCCCTCCGTCCCTGCGTTTATGTCTCTGCCAGTCTCTCCCTCACTCTCTCTCTCTCTCTCTGACTGTCTCTCTCTCTCTCGCTTTACCTCTCTCTCTCTCTCTGTCTCTCTCTCTCTCTCTCTTTGCCTCTGTCTCTCTCCCTCCGTCCCTGCGTTTATGTCTCTGCCAGTCTCTCCATCACTGTCTCTCCCTCTCTCTCTCTGACTGTCTGTCTGTCTCTCTCTGACTGTCTCTCCCTCTCTCTCTCTCTGACTGTCTGTCTCTCTCTCTCTGACTGTCTCTCTCTCTCTCTCTGACTGTCTGTCTCTCTCTCTCTGACTGTCTCTCTCTCTCTTTACCTCTCTCTCCCTCCGTCCCTGCCTTTATATCTCTGCCAGTCTCTCCCTCAATCTGTCTCTCTCTCTCCCTCTCTCTCTGACTGTCTCTCTCTCTCTCTTTACCTCTCTCTCTCTCCCTCCGCTCCTGCCTTTCTGTCTCTACCAGTCACTCTCTCTACCTCCTCCCCACCCGTCTTTTTCTCTCTCTCTCCGTAAACAGTAAACACTTGGAATAGAACATAGAACAGTACAGCAGAGAACAGGCCCTTCGGCCCCTCGATGTTGTGCCGAGCATTGTCCGAAACCAAGATCAAGCTATCCCACTCCCTGTCATTCTGGTGTGCTCCATGTGCCTATCCACTAACCGCCTGAAAGTTCCTAAAGTGTCCGACTGCACTCTCACAGCAGGCAGTCCATTCCACACCCTAACCACTCTCTGAGTAAAGAACCTACCTCGGACATCCCTCCTATATCTCCCACCCTGAATCTTCTCGTTATGCCCCCTTGTAACAGCGACATCCACCCGAGGAAATAGTCTCTGAACGCCCACTCTATCTATCCCCCTCATTTTCTTATAAACCTCTATTCAGTCGCCTCTCATCCCCCTCCGCTCCAAAGACAAAAGCCCTAGCTCCCTCAAACTTTCCTCATAAGACCCATCCTGCAAACCAGGCAGCATCCTGGTAAATCTCCTTTGCACCCTGATGCACGAGCAATGACCACTAAAGCGAGGTTGTCGTCCAACTGAAGGCTTTAATAAGCTGGACGTTTCCCCCAGCAGCTCAGGCTGGGGCGGCACGGGCTCTTATACCCCGCCTAGCAGGGCGGAGCTTTTATACATTCTAACCAATAGAAAGCATTCAGTTTCCACCAATGGTGCTTCAGCCTATCAGGTACCGTAATACCTATAATACCACATTCACCCCCTGTTAAAAAAGAGTCCGGCGGGGGTGGTGGCCTGAAACTACAAAACATGGCACCGTGGTATAATTAGTTCTGGAGATACTGTAATACCTCCGGACAGTGTTTAGTAACTATTTACAAGTCTGATAGCTGTGTACATTCGATGGTTTCTATTTACAGATTACAATTAAAATGAAGCAATCAGTCGATCGGGGGCCCTGGCCGTCCTCTCTGACCGTCGGAGCTTTTTCTGACTCCGGTGGAGGCTCGGGCGTCTGAGACTCCGGGAGCGTGGCTTCCATCTCCATGGATGCTTCGGCACTCCTCGACGGCGCTGGTGGGGAAAACGGTTGACCTGGAAGGGGGCGTCGGTGGGTGGGGGGGGTCCTCGGCGGGGCCGATGGAAGGGCCGATCCTCCGGGAAGGTGCTGCCGTGGAGGGGAGGGTGGGACTGGCGGCTGGAATGTACATGGGGTTCCGGCGGGCGCCAGGTCCCATCGGGAGACCGTATCTTGTCGGCCGTCGGGGTATGTCTCGTAGGCGTACTGGGGGTTAGCGTGGAGCAGATGGACCCTCTCGACCAACGGGTCCGACTTGTGTGCCCGCACGTGTTTTCAGGGCAGGATGGGACCGGGTGCTGCCAGCCAGGTCGGGAACGAGGTCCCAGAGGAGGACTTCCTGGGGAAGACAAGGAGACGTTCGTGAGGTGTCTGGTTGGTGGTGGTACAAAGCAGTGACCGGATGGAGTGGAGGGCATCCGGGAGGACTTCTTGCCAGCGGGAGACTGGGAGGTTCCTGGACTGTAGGGCCAGTAGGACGGTCTTCCAGACGGTTCCCTTCTCCGTCTCTACCTGTCCGTTACCCCGGGGGTTGTAACTGGTCGTCCTGCTCGAGGAGATGCGCTTGCTGAGCAGGAATTGACGCAGTTCGTCGCTCATAAAGGAGGACCCCCTATCACTGTGTATGTAAGCGGGGAACGCGAACAGTGTAAAGATACCCTGGAGGGCCTTGATAACGGTCTTTGCGGTCATGTCGGGGCAGGGGATGGCGAACGGGAACAGTCCTCGTCAATCACGTTCAGGAAGTACGTGTTGCGGTCGGTGGAGGTGAGGGGGCCTTTGAAGCCCATGCTGAGGCGTTCAAAGGGACGGGAAGCCTTTATCAGGTGTGCCCTCTCTGGCCGGTAGAAGTGCGGTTTACACTCCGCGCAGATTTGGCAGTCCCTGGTGGCCGTCCTGACCTCCTCGATGGAGTAAGGCAGGTTGCAGGTCTTGACAAAATGGAAAAGGCGAGTGGCCCCCGGGTGGCAGAGGTCCTCGTGGAGGGCTCGGAGGCGGTCCACTTGTTCGGTGGCACATGTGCCGTGGGACAGGGCGTCAGGAGGTTCGTTTAGCTTCCCGAGACGATACAAGATCTCGGAGTTGTAGGTGGAGAGCTCGATCCTCCACTGCAAGATCTTGTCGTTTATTATCTAGCCCCGCTGTGCATTGTCGAACATCAAAGCAACCGACCGTTGGTCAGTGAGGAGAGTGAATCTCCTGCCGGCCAGGTAATGCCTCCAATGTCGCACAGCTTCCACTATGGCCTGGGCCTCCTTTTCGACTGAGGAGTGGCGGATTTCGGAAGCATGGAGGATACTGGAGAAGAGGGCCACGGGTCTGCCTGCTTGGTTGAGGGTGGCCGCCAGAGCTACGTCGGACGCATCCCTCTCGAGCTGGAAGGGGAGGGACTCATCGATGGTGCGCATCGTGGCCTTTGCAATGTCTGCTTTGATGCGGCTGAAGGCCTGGCGGGCCTCTATCGACAGGGGAAGAACTGTGGGTTGGATCAGGGGACGGGGCTTTTCCGCGTAGTTGGGGACCCACTGGGCATAGTAGCCCAGGCAACATTTCAGGGCCTTGGAGCAGTGAGGGAGGGGGAACTCCATAAGGGGGCGCATGCGTGCAGGGTCGGGGCCTATAACTCCATTTCGCGCCTTGTAGCCGAGGATGGCTAGACGGTCGGTGCTAAACACGCATTTATCCTTGTTGTATGTCAGGTTAAGGATTTTAGCGGTCTGTAGAAATGTTCGGAGTTTGGTGCCATGGTCCTGCTGGTCGTGGCCGCAGACGGTGACATTATAGAGATACGGGAATGTTGCCCGTAAACCGTACCAGTCAACCATTCGGTCCATCTCGCGCTGGAAGACCGAGACCCCGTTGGCTCATGTCACAACAATGATTACTGGAATTAAAACCTGAGATATAATTGTTAGTGTCAGCGACATGCAAAATATTTCAAAATGCATATTATTGTAGCAAGTTAAAAAAATTAATACATATCGTTGGTGATCAATGGATTGAATGGAATCAGTTCCTTCCCATGAGCATTCTGTCGGAATATTATCAGCGTTTTAATGGTCTGTCTTTGGTTCTCAGTTCCATCAGGTCCGGTTTCCGAAGCTGCGCGCGGCATTCCCCATTCCCGCAGCCGGTCAATGAGGTTTCCCGTTGTGGCCACCCCACGGCGTGGGGAAACCCACGGACATGGGGGCGCTGCCGGCGAAGGGGAGGATCCTGCCCAGGGAGAATCCCATTGATTGGGATTGTGAGCTGAACAAATGCATGTTTAATTGATGTTATTATCGTTGTGTGGTCAGGAATTACAGATTCTATTCCACTGAATAACAATCTCCATTTCATTATTGTATAAACAATAATGAGAAACGGTCTGTGATTATTGGAATGAACAATCCTGCGGCAATCACAGTCAAAGATGCAATGAAATGTTTTCAGTCATTTGCTGTGTTTAGTGGACTGAAAAATAATTTTCTATTGATGTTGCGAAATAATAATTGGTTGTAATGTTTGTTGAACTTCAACATAATGAACAAACACGTAATGAATGAATGAGTTAATTGTTTATTCGGCCAAGCAGTGAGTTCGAGTTCACTCTAATTATTGGGATAAATTACGTTAACAGGTGACTGATCTTCGACAGAAAATAATTAAATAATTCAAGTAATAAACACTCCATCTGTCATAATTTCACCAGTTTCAAGATATTTAATATCTGGACTCCGGATAGGATTTGGATTTGTTTGTTGTAACGTGTACCGAGGGACAGTTACAATGAATTCTCTATTCCAGATCTAACAGATCATTTAGTCGATGAGAAGAAACCAAAGTCCGTTAATGGGGCAACGAAAGGTCCACACTGCAAATACCGAGACAGCGGCATCGAGTGAAGCATCCAGGAGTAGTATTAATCAGATCAGCCCAGAAGAGGGTCGTTTCGCAGTCCAGTAACAGCGGGGAAGAAGCTGTATTTGAATCTGTTTCTGCGTGTTCTCAGACTTTTGTATCTCCTGACCGATGGCAAAAGTTTGCAGTTAGTAAGCTGGTTGGATGGCTCTTTGATTATGCTGCCCGCTTTCCCAAGGCAGCGGTAGATACAGGCAATGGATGGGAGGTGGGTTCGCCTGATGGACGAGGCGGTGTTCACGACTCTTCGATGTTTCTTGCGGTCTTAGGCTGAGCAATTGCGACACAACGCTGCAATGCAGCCAGATAGGATGCGTTCGATGCTGCACCTGTAAACGTTGGTAAGAGTCAGTGGGGACATGCCGAATTTCCTTAGTTTCATGAGGAAGTATAGGCCCTGTTGTGATTTCTTAGTGGTAGCGTCGACGTGCTTGGAGCAGACAGATTTTTGGTGATGTGCATAACAAGGAATTTGAAGCTATCAACCATCTCCACCTCGGCCCCGCTGATGCACACAGTAGTGTGTACAGTACTTAGCTTCCTAAAAACAATGACCAGATCTTTAGTTTCCCGTCATTGAGGGAGAGATTGTTGTCGCTGCACCACTCTACTGGATTCTCTATCCCCCTCCCGTATTATGACTTATCGTTGTTCGAGATCTGACCGAGCAGCAAACTTTAAATGGAGTTGGAGCCACATATTGCCACACGTCCTGGCTGTATAGGTAGTGTCGTACGGGGCTAAGCACGCAGCCTTCTGGGCACCGGTAATGAGAACAATCGCGGAGAAGGTCAGAATGATTGTGTCCGAAAGCGGAGCGTTAGTCAATGAATTTGAGACTGACGTAGGAGTCCTTGTTGTGGAGATGTTCCAGGGATGAGTGTCGGGCCAGTGAGATGGCGTCTGCTGAGGACCGGTTACGGCACTATGCAAATTGTCGTGGATCGAGGCATCCGAGGAGTGTGGTGTTGATGTGCTTCATGGCCAAACTCTCGAAGCACTTCACTTCGATCGATGTCAAGGCCAACGGACGGTAGCCTTTGAGGCAAGTTGTCTGGTTCTTCTTTCTTCTGGATATTTTATTATTTTTGTCAGTGGTTGCAAAATATCCGTCTCCCATTGAACAACACCTCCACCTGATTGTAACTGTGTGAACAATTGCCCTATCCGGGCCCCCCTCACCATCGCCACCATATTGTGAATGTGTGTGTGTGAGGTTGTGAACACCGAACACTTCTGTCCGCCCACTCTCCACACCCTCCACGTTATTGTGAACAGATGTGTGAGGTTGTGAACTATGAACCCACCACATGACCTCCTCATTACCTCCCTACTTTACTGTGAGTGCGTATGAGGTTGTGAAAAACTAACACGTACAAGCGTTCCTAAGTCTGCCCTTCGAAATGACTGTGAGAGTGTTAGTGTGTGAATTGGGGAACAAGTGTACCGCCCGCCACAACCTCACCGTCCTCTTCAACTGATAGTGATCATGTGTGTGAAGTTGTGAACTATTTCCCGGTTCAATCGACACGAAAGCATATCCAATATGTTCTGAGAGTGTGAGGTTGAGAACAATTCCCCATACAACCGCGGTCTCAGAACTCCACCCATATTATTGAGAGTGAGTGTGAGGTTCAGAACAACTGCCGGGTCCAACCGCCCTCGTCACAACTCCCTCCACCTCAGCGTGAGGGGATTGATGTGGTGCAGAGTTGCCCCTCCCAAAGGCATATCAGCCGACTGTATTGTGAGTGTGTGAGGTTGTGGACAAGTACTCTGTCCAACCGCCCCGAACGACTAATTAGGGAAAATCCCAAGGCTTTTTACACGTACATAAAAAGCAAGAGGGTAGCCAGGGAACGGATTGGCCCACTGAAGGATAGGCAAGGGAATCTATGTGTGAAGCCAAGGAAATGGGCGAGGTACTAAATGAATACTTTGCATCAGTATTCACCAAAGAGAAGGAATGAGTGGATGTTGAGTCTGGAGAAGGGTGTGTAGATAGTCTGGGAGATAAGTCCCCAGGGCCTGATGGGATCTACCCCAGAATACTGAAGGAGGCTGGAGAGGAAATTGCTGAGGCCTTGACAGAAATATTTGGATCCTCACAGTCTTCAGGTGATGTCCCCGAGGACTGGAGAATAGCCAATGTTGTTCCTGTGTTTAAGAAGGGTAGCAAGGATAATCCAGGGAACTACAGGCCGGTGAGCCTTACTTCAGTGGTAGGGAAATTACTGGAGAGAATTCTTCGAGACAGGATCTACTCCGATTTAGAAGCAAATGGAGGTATTAGTGAGAGAGGATAGTTTTGTGAAGGGGAGGTCGTGTCTCACTCAATTGATAAAGTTTTTAGAAGAGGTCACAAAGATGATTTATGCAGGTAGGGCAGTAGATGTTGTCTATATGGACTTCAGTAAGGCCTTTGACAAGGTCCCTCATGGCAGACTGGTACAAAAGGTGAAGTCACATGGTATCAGGGGTGAGCTGCCAAGGTGGAAACAGCGGGCAGCACGGTAGCATTGTGGATAGCACAATTGTTTCACAGCTCCAGGGTCCCAGGTTCAATTCCGGCTTGGGTCACTGTCTGTGCGGAGTCTGCACATCCTCTCCGTGTGCGCGTGGGTTTCCTCCGGGTGCTCCGGTTTCCTCCCACAGTCCAAAGATGTGCAGGTGAGGTGGATTGGCCATGATAAATTGCCCTTAGTGTCCAAAATTGCCCTTAGTGTTGGGTGGGGTTACTGGGTTATGGGGATAGGATAGAGGTGTTGACCTTGGGTAGGGTGCTCTATCCAAGAGCCGGTGCAGACTCGATGGGCTGAATGGCCTCCTTCTGCACTGTAAATTCTATGAGAACTGGCTAGGTCATAGAAGGCAGAGAGTAGCAATGGAAGGATGCTTTTCTAATTGGAGGGCTGTGACCAGTGGTGTTCCGCAGGGATCAGTGCTGGGACCTTTGCTGTTCGTAGTATACATAAATGATTCGGAGGATAAACTGATCCGATTAGTAAGTTTGCAGACGACACAAAGGTTGGTGGAATTGCGGATAGCGGTGAGGACTGTCAGAGGATACAACAGTATTTAGATCGTGTGGAGACTTGGGCGGAGAGATGGCAGATGGAGTTTAATCTGGACAAGTATGAGGGAATGCATTTTGGAAGGTCAAATGCAGGTAGGGAATATACAGTGAATTGTAGAACCCTCAAGAGTATTGAAAGTCAGAGACATCAAGGTGGACAGGTCCACAGGTCACTGAAAGGGGCAACACGGGTGGAGAAGGTAGTCAAGAAGGCATACGGCATGCTTGCCTTCATTGGCCGGGGCATTGAGGAGAAGAACTGGCAAGTCATGTTGCAGCTGTAAAGAACCTTAGGCCACACTTGGAGTATAGTGTTCAATTCTGGTCGCCACACTACCAGAAGGATGTGAAAGATTTAGAGAGGGTGCAGAAGAGATTTACCAGAATGTTGCCTGGTATGGAGGGCATTAGCTATGAGGAGCGGTTGAATAAACACGGTTTGTTCTCACTGGAACGAAGGAGGTTGAGGGGCGACCTGATAGAGGTCTACAAAGTTACGAGGGGCATAGACAGAGTGGATAGTCAGAGGCTTTTCCCCAGGGTAGAGGGGTCAATTACTAGCGGGCATAGGTTTAAGGTGAGAGGGGCAAGGTTTAGAGTAGATGTACGAGGCATGTTTTTTACACAGAGGGTAGTGGGTGCCTGGAACGCGCTACCGGAGGAGGTGGTGGAAGCAGGGACGATAGTGACATTTAAGGAGCAACTTGACAAAATATGTATAGGATGGGAATAGAGGGATACGCACCCAGGAAGTGTAGAAGATTGTAGTTTAGTCGGGCAGCATGGTCGGCACGGGCTTGGAGGGCCGAAGGGTCTGTTCCTGTGCTGTATATTTCTTTTTACACCTTCCAACTTATTGTCAGTGTGTGTGTGAGGTTGTCAACTCCTGCCCCATCCACTGGGCTCGTCATCCGCCAGCTACTGTGAGTGTGTGTGACCTTGTGAACATCTGGCCCATCCAGCCGGTTCCTACTCCCCGCCTCACTGTGAGTGTGTGTGACACTGTGAACATCTGGCCCATCCAGCCGGTTCCTACTCCCCCGCCTCACTGTGAGTGTGTGTGACGCTGTGGACATCTGGCCCATTAAGCCGGTTCCTACTCCCCCGCCTCACTGTGAGTGTGTGTGACGCTGTGAACATCTGGCCCGTCCAGCCGGTTCCTACTCTCCCGCCTCACTGTGAGTGTGTGTAACTTTGTGAACATCTGGCCCATCAAGCCGGTTCCTACTCCCCCGCCTCACTGTGAGTGTGTGTGACGTTGTGAACATCTGGCCCGTCCATCCGGTTCCTACTCCCCCGCCTCACTGTGAGTGTGTGTGACGCTGTGAACACCTGCCCCATCCAGCCGGTTCCTACTCCCCCGCTTCACTGTGAGTGTGTGTGACGCTGTGAACATCTGGCCCATCCAGCCGGTTCCTACTCCCCCGCCTCACTGTGAGTGTGTGTGACGGTGTGAACATCTGGCCCATCCAGCCGGTTCCTACTCCCCCGCCTCACTGTGAGTGTGTGTGACGGTGTGAACATCTGGCCCATCCAGCCGGTTCCTACTCCCCCGCCTCACTGTGAGTGTGTGTGACGGTGTGAACATCTGGCCCATCCAGCCGGTTCCTACTCCCCCGCCTCACTGTGAGTGTGTGTGACGTTGTGAAAATCTGGCCCATCCAGCCGGTTCCTACTCCCCCGCCTCACTGTGAGTGTGTGTGACGCAGAGAACATCTGGCCCGTCCAGCCGGTTCCTACTCCCCCGCCTCACTGTGAGTGTGTGTGACGTTGTGAACATCTGGCCCATCCAGTCGGTTCCTGCTCCCCCGCCTCACTGTGAGTGTGTGTGACGTTGTGAACATCTGGCCCATCCAGCCGGTTCCTACTCCCCCGCCTCACTGTGAGTGTGTGTGACGGTGTGAACATCTGGCCCATCCAGCCGGTTCCCACTCCCCCGCCTCACTGTGAGTGGGTGTGACGCTGTGAACATCTGGCCCATCCAGCCGGTTCCTGCTCCCCCGCCTCACTGTGAGTGGGTGTGACGTTGTGAACATCTGGCCCATCCAGCCGGTTCCTACTCCCCCGCCTCACTGTGAGTGTGTGTGACGCTGTGAACATCTGGCCCATCCAGCCGGTTCCTACTCCCCCGCCTCACTGTGAGTGTGTGTGACGCTGTGAACATCTGGCCTATGCAGCCGGTTCCCACTCCCCCGCCTCACTGTGAGTGTGAGTGACGTTGTGAACATCTGGCCCATCCAGCCGGTTCCCACTCCACTGCCTCACTGTGAGTGTGTGTGATGCTATGAACATCTGGCCCGTCCAGCCGGTTCCTACTCCCCCGCCTCACTGTGAGTGTGTGTGACGTTGTGAACATCTGGCCCATCCAGTCGGTTCCTACTCCCCCGCCTCACTGTGAGTCTGTGTGACATTGTGAACATCTGGCCCATCCAGCCGGTTCCTACTCCCCCGCCTCACTGTGAGTGTGTGTGATGGTGTGAACATCTGGCCCATCCAGCCGGTTCCTACTACCCCGCCTCACTGTGAGTGTGTGTGACGCTGTGAACATCTGGCCCATTCAGCCGGTTCCTACTCCCCCGCCTCACTGTGAGTGCGTGTGACGTTGTGAACATCTGGCCCATCCAGCCGGTTCCTACTCTCCCGCCTCACTGTGAGTGTGTGTGACGTTGTGAACATCTGGCCCATCCAGCCGGTTCCCACTCCCCCGCCTCACTGTGAGTGTGTGTGACGCTGTGAATATCTGGCCCGTCCAGGCGGTTCCTACTCCCCAGCCTCACTGTGAGTGTGTGTGACGTTGTGAAGATCTGGCCCATCCAGCCGGTTCCTACTCCCCCGCCTCACTGTGAGTGTGTGTGACGGTGTGAACATCTGGCCCATCCAGCCGGTTCCTACTCCCCCGCCTCACTGTGAGAGTGTGTGACGGTGTGAACATCTGGCCCATCCAGCAGGTTCCTATTCCCCGCCTCACTGTGAGTGTGTGTGACGTTGTGAACATCTGGCCCATCCAGCCGGTTCCTACTCCCCGCCTCACTGTGAGTGTGTGTGACGTTGTGAACATCTGGCCCATCCAGCCGGTTCCCACTCCCCCGCCTCACTGTGATTGTGTGTGATGCTGTGAACATCTGGCCCGTGCAGCCGGTTCCTACTCCCCCGCCTCACTGTGAGTGTGTGTGACGTTGTGAACATCTGGCCCATCCAGCCGGTTCCTACTCCCCCACCTCACTGTGAGTGGGTGTGACGCTGTGAACATCTGGCCCATCCAGCCGGTTCCTGCTCCCCCGCCTCACTGTGAGTGGGTGTGACGTTGTGAACATCTGGCCCATCCAGCCGGTTCCTACTCCCCCGCCTCACTGTGAGTGTGTGTGACGCTGTGAACATCTGGCCCATCCAGCCGGTTCCTACTCCCCCGCCTCACTGTGAGTGTGTGTGACGCTGTGAACATCTGGCCTATGCAGCCGGTTCCCACTCCCCCGCCTCACTGTGAGTGTGAGTGACGTTGTGAACATCTGGCCCATCCAGCCGGTTCCCACTCCACTGCCTCACTGTGAGTGTGTGTGATGCTATGAACATCTGGCCCGTCCAGCCGGTTCCTACTCCCCCGCCTCACTGTGAGTGTGTGTGACGTTGTGAACATCTGGCCCATCCAGTCGGTTCCTACTCCCCCGCCTCACTGTGAGTCTGTGTGACATTGTGAACATCTGGCCCATCCAGCCGGTTCCTACTCCCCCGCCTCACTGTGAGTGTGTGTGATGGTGTGAACATCTGGCCCATCCAGCCGGTTCCTACTACCCCGCCTCACTGTGAGTGTGTGTGACGCTGTGAACATCTGGCCCATTCAGCCGGTTCCTACTCCCCCGCCTCACTGTGAGTGCGTGTGACGTTGTGAACATCTGGCCCATCCAGCCGGTTCCTACTCTCCCGCCTCACTGTGAGTGTGTGTGACGGTGTGAACATCTGGCCCATCCAGCCGGTTCCCACTCCCCCGCCTCACTGTGAGTGTGTGTGACGCTGTGAATATCTGGCCCGTCCAGGCGGTTCCTACTCCCCAGCCTCACTGTGAGTGTGTGTGACGTTGTGAAGATCTGGCCCATCCAGCCGGTTCCTACTCCCCCGCCTCACTGTGAGTGTGTGTGACGGTGTGAACATCTGGCCCATCCAGCCGGTTCCTACTCCCCCGCCTCACTGTGAGAGTGTGTGACGGTGTGAACATCTGGCCCATCCAGCAGGTTCCTATTCCCCGCCTCACTGTGAGTGTGTGTGACGTTGTGAACATCTGGCCCATCCAGCCGGTTCCTACTCCCCGCCTCACTGTGAGTGTGTGTGACGTTGTGAACATCTGGCCCATCCAGCCGGTTCCCACTCCCCCGCCTCACTGTGATTGTGTGTGATGCTGTGAACATCTGGCCCGTGCAGCCGGTTCCTACTCCCCCGCCTCACTGTGAGTGTGTGTGACGTTGTGAACATCTGGCCCATCCAGCCGGTTCCTACTCCCCCACCTCACTGTGAGTGCGTGTGACGTTGTGAACATCTGGCCAATCCAGCCGGTTCCTACTCCCCCGCCTCACTGTGAGTGTGTGTGACGGTGTGAACATCTGGCCCATCCAGCCGGTTCCTACTCCCCGCCTCACTGTGAGTGTGTGTGACGTTGTGAACATCTGGCCCATCCAGTCGGTTCCTACTCCCCGCCTCACTGTGAGTGTGCGTGACGCTGTGAACATCTGGCCCATCCAGCCGGTTCCTATTCCCCCGCCTCACTGTGAGTGTGTGTGACGTTGTGAACATCTGGCCCATCCATCCGGTTCCTACTCCCCCGCCTCACTGTGAGTGTGTGTGACGTTGTGAACATCTGGCCCATCCAGCCGGTTCCTGCTCCCCGCCTCACTGTGAGTGTGCGTGACGCTGTGAACATCTGGCCCATCCAGCCGGTTCCTATTCCCCCGCCTCACTGTGAGTGTGTGTGACGTTGTGAACATCTGGCCCATCCAGCCGGTTCCTACTCCCCGCCTCACTGTGAGTGTGTGTGACGTTGTGAACATCTGGCCCATCCAGCCGGTTCCTACTCTCCCGCCTCACTGTGAGTGTGTGTGACGTTGTGAACATCTGGCCCATCCAGCCGGCTCCTACTCGCCCGCCTCACTGTGAGTGTGCGTGACGCTGTGAACATCTGGCCCATCCAGCCGGTTCCTATTCCCCCGCCTCACTGTGAGTGTGTGTGACGTTGTGAACATCTGTCCCATCCAGCCGGTTCCTACTCCCCCGCCTCACTGTGAGTGTGCGTGACGCTGTGAACATCTGGCCCATCCAGCCGGTTCCTATTCCCCCGCCTCACTGTGAGTGTGTGTGACGTTGTGAACATCTGGCCCATCCAGCCGGTTCCTACACCCCCGCCTCACTGTGAGTGTGTGTGACATTGTGAACATCTGGCCCGTCCAGCCGGTTCCTACTCCCCCGCCTCACTGTGAGTGTGTGTGACGTTGTGAACATCTGGCCCATCCAGCCGGTTCCTACTCCCCCGCCTCACTGTGAGTGTGTGTGACGTTGTGAACATCTGGCCCATCCAGCCGGTTCCTACTCCCCCGCCTCACTGTGAGTGTGTGTGACGTTGTGAACATCTGGCCCTTCCAGCCGGTTCCTACTCCCCCGCCTCACTGTGAGTGTGTGTGACGCTGTGAACATCTGGCCCATCCAGCCGGTTCCCACTCCCCCGCCTCACTGTGAGTGTGTGTGACACTGTGAACATCTGGCCCATCCAGCCGGTTCCCACTCCCCCACCTCACTGTGAGTGTGTGTGACGCTGTGAACATCTGGCCCATCCAGCCGGTTCCTACTCCCCCGCCTCACTGTGAGTGTGTGTGACGTTGTGAACATCTGGCCCATCCAGCCGGTTCCTACTCCCCGCCTCACTGTGAGTGTGTGTGGCGTTGTGAACATCTGGCCCATCCAGCCGGTTCCTACTCTCCCGCCTCACTGTGAGTGTGTGTGACGGTGTGAACATCTGGCCCATCCAGCCGGTTCCTACTCCCCGCCTCACTGTGAGTGTGTGTGACGTTGTGAACATCTGGCCCATCCAGTCGGTTCCTACTCCCCGACTCACTGTGAGTGTGCGTGACGCTGTGAACATCTGGCCCATCCAGCCGGTTCCTATTCCCCCGCCTCACTGTGAGTGTGCGTGACGTTGTGAACATCTGGCCCATCCATCCGGTTCCTACTCCCCCGCCTCACTGTGAGTGTGTGTGACGTTGTGAACATCTGGCCCATCCAGCCGGTTCCTGCTCCCCGCCTCACTGTGAGTGTGCGTGACGCTGTGAACATCTGGCCCATCCAGCCGGTTCCTATTCCCCCGCCTCACTGTGAGTGTGTGTGACGTTGTGAACATCTGGCCCATCCAGCCGGTTCCTACTCCCCGCCTCACTGTGAGTGTGTGTGACGTTGTGAACATCTGGCCCATCCAGCCGGTTCCTACTCTCCCGCCTCACTGTGAGTGTGTGTGACGTTGTGAACATCTGGCCCATCCAGCCGGCTCCTACTCCCCCGCCTCACTATGAGTGTGCGTGACGCTGTGAACATCTGGCCCATCCAGCCGGTTCCTATTCCCCCGCCTCACTGTGAGTGTGTGTGACGTTGTGAACATCTGTCCCATCCAGCCGGTTCCTACTCCCCCGCCTCACTGTGAGTGTGCGTGACGCTGTGAACATCTGGCCCATCCAGCCGGTTCCTATTCCCCCGCCTCACTGTGAGTGTGTGTGACGTTGTGAACATCTGGCCCATCCAGCCGGTTCCTACTCCCCCGCCTCACTGTGAGTGTGTGTGACATTGTGAACATCTGGCCCGTCCAGCCGGTTCCTACTCCCCCGCCTCACTGTGAGTGTGTGTGACGTTGTGAACATCTGGCCCATCCAGCCGGTTCCTACTCCCCCGCCTCACTGTGAGTGTGTGTGACGTTGTGAACATCTGGCCCATCCAGCCGGTTCCTACTCCCCCGCCTCACTGTGAGTGTGTGTGACGTTGTGAACATCTGGCCCTTCCAGCCGGTTCCTACTCCCCCGCCTCACTGTGAGTGTGTGTGATGCTGTGAACATCTGGCCCATCCAGCCGGTTCCCACTCCCCCGCCTCACTGTGTGTGTGTGTGACACTGTGAACATCTGGCCCATCCAGCCGGTTCCCACTCCCCCACCTCACTGTGAGTGTGTGTGACGCTGTGAACATCTGGCCCATCCAGCCGGTTCCTACTCCCCCGCCTCACTGTGAGTGTGTGTGACGTTGTGAACATCTGGCCCATCCAGCCGGTTCCTACTCCCCGCCTCACTGTGAGTGTGTGTGGCGTTGTGAACATCTGGCCCATCCAGCCTTTTCCTACTCCCCGCCTCACTGTGAGTGTGTGTGACGTTGTGAACATCTGGCCCATCCAGCCGGTTCCCACTCCCCCGCCTCACTGTGAGTGTGTGTGACGTTGTGAACATCTGGCCCATCCAGCCGGTTCCTACTCCCCCGCCTCACTGTGTGTGTGTGTGACGTTGTGAACATCTGGCCCGTCCAGCCGGTTCCCACTCCCGCGCCTCACTGTGAGTGTGTGTGACGTTGTGAACATCTGGCCCATCCAGCCGGTTCCCACTCCCCCGCCTCACTGTGAGTGTGTGTGACGTTGTGAACATCTGGCCCATCCAGCCGGTTCCTACTCCCCGCCTCACTGTGAGTGTGTGTGGCGTTGTGAACATCTGGCCCATCCAGCCGGTTCCTACTCCCCGCCTCACTGTGAGTGTGTGTGACGTTGTGAACATCTGGCCCATCCAGCCGGTTCCCGCTCCCCCGCCTCACTGTGAGTGTGTGTGACGATGTGAACATCTGGCCCATCCAGCCGGTTCCCGCTCCCCCGCCTCACTGTGAGTGTGTGTGACGTTGTGAACATCTGGCCCATCCAGCCGGTTCCTACTCCCCACCTCACTGTGAGTGTGTGTGACGTTGTGAACATCTGGCCCATCCAGCCGGTTCCCGCTCCCCCGCCTCACTGTGAGTGTGTGTGACGTTGTGAACATCTGGCCCATCCAGCCGGTTCCTACTCCCCCGCCTCACTGTGAGTGTGTGTGACGTTGTGAACATCTGGCCCATCCAGCCGGTTCCTACTCCCCACCTCACTGTGAGTGTGTGTGACGTTGTGAACATCTGGCCCATCCAGCCGGTTCCTACTCCCCACCTCACTGTGAGTGTGTGTGACGTTGTGAACACCTGCCCCATACTGCGGCTCCTCATGCCTTCCATCAGGGTCCCAGTTTCGAATCCAGAATTGGGTCACTGTCTGTAGAGAGGATGCACGTTTTCTCCCTGTCTACGAGGGGGTCCTGCGGGGGCTCCTGTTCCTTCCCACAATTCCCAAAAGTTAGGAATGTGGAGACCAGGGGCTTTTCACAGTAACTTCGTTGCAGTGTTAAGCCGACTTGTGACAAAGAAGATTTTTAGAATTATTTTAATCATTATTATATTATGACTATTTGTGTGAGGTTATGGAAAATTATCCCGTCCGGCCGCTCCCTCTCCTGCACCTATGAATTTGATAGAAATTAGTCTTCCAGTATGTTCATAAATAGAGTTTGCGATGTTTTCGTCCCCTCGCGTGAGCACGGTGGCACAGTTGTTCGCGCTGCTGCCTCACAGCTCCAGGGTCCCAAGGTTCAATTCGGGCCTCGGATGGTTCAATTCCATCCGAGACCGTTGCATGGAATGTTTTCTTTCTCCCCGTGTGTGCGTGGGTTCCCTCCGGGTGCTCCGGTTTCCCCACAGTCCAAAGATGTGCAGGTTAGGTGGATGGGCCGTGATAAATTGTCCCTTGGTGTTCAAAAGGTTGGGTCGTGTTCCTACGTTACGGGGATAGGTTGGACGCCTGAGGTTGAGTCGTCTGCTTTTCCCACAGCCTGTGCACACTCGATGGGCTGAATGTCCTCCTTCTGCACTGTAAGTTCTATGATTCTATGATCATTTGACCACACAAATTTCTAAATACTGCTACTTACGCGAAAGTGGCGTAAGGGAAGTGAACCGAGTTTCTCTTCTTCCGATCCGTCACAGCACCTATAAGAAAATGGTACAGAGGCTGAAGAGGGGTTTCTGTGAGAAGCCCAAATAAAACGGTCCAGGGGCAGCATGAAAATTCATTGATGGAGAATTTACGGCGTCGATTACAGAATCAGTTAAGTTACAGCGCAGAAGGAGGCCATTCAGCCCATCGAGTCTGCACCGGTCCTACTTCAGCCCACACCTCCACCCTATCCCCGTAACCCCACGGAAACCTTTGGGACACTAAGGGCTATTTCTCACGGCCAATTCACCGAACCTGCAAACTTTCGATTCTGGGGGGAAAGGGGAGCACCCGGAGGAAACCCACGCAGACACGGGGAGAACGGTGCAGACTCCACACAGACAGTGACCCAAGCCGGAAATCGAGCCTGGGAATCCTTGAGCTGTGACGTAACTGTGCTCGGCGCTCTGGCACCGTGCTACCCTCACCGATAGGTGAACGTGAAATGACAGGACAATTTCTCTCCAGATGGTGCTGACAGCGAGCTGCTGTAAGATGAAGATGTGCTGAATGGATCAAAGACATAGAGAGGAAATAATAACAGGAAGGGATAACTTATTTTGAAAAAAGTACCCAAAAAATGCAGCACAAATTTAAATGTTAAGACCTTTGTCATTTTTTGATTTGATTTGATTTGATTTATTATTGTCACAGGTATTAGTAT